>NC_058130.1:698989025-699023103 GCF_016433145.1 Gracilinanus agilis | reverse complement strand
TTCCTTTCCTTTCCTTTCCTTTCCTTTCCTTTCCTTTCCTTTCCTTTCCTTTCCTTTCCTTTCCTTTCCTTTCCTTTCCTTTCCTTTCCTTTCCTTTCTTTTCTTATATTGAGGGCTGGGCCAGAGACCTGAGTTCAAATCCAGCTTCACAAATTCCCTAGCTGTGTGTCCTTTGGGCAAGTCACTTAACTTCTGTTTGTCTTTGATTCTATCACTATAAAATAGGGATAATTACAGTGCCTACCATATAGCATCATTATGAAGACCAATGAGATAATATTTTCAAGAAAGTATTTTCAATACAATGTCTGGAATGTAGAAGATTATATATATATATTCTCTTTCTTCCCCCTTTCTTTACTGGGGTATATGAGTGTTTAAGGATCACTAGCACCTTGTGTGTGTGTATGTATATATGTGTGTGGACTTTCTGAGTCTTTGGCAGGGCTGCTTATCTACCTTTGGTGTTCACCTGGTATTCAACTTTTAACTGTGGCTCTAAGAAGCTTTAGCATGTGCAGAAGTTATGCCAGATAGACTAAACCAATTGAGGATAAATGATAGTCTACAAACTTGTCAGCAAGTTAAGGGGATGCCTGTATCCAAAGATTGTGAAGACTTTCACCAGTGAAATGGATGTATGACAATGATTTGTTCCAATAGCCATGAAGATGGCTTAAGCAGGTGCTATGGAGCACTTAGAACCTTATCAGACATCAAAGAAGTCATCATCTTCTGCACCTTGGGCTATCAGCAGTCATCCTGATTTTTGCCTTGTCACTGAACTTGGGTGACTCTGGAAGAGAGAGTAAGGCTGAGGACTTTGTACAATTCTGCCTTACCTAAATTTAATTCATGCATAAGTTATATGTACATTACCTTGTGATATCATTGGTCTTCTTGGTTGAGGGGAGGACAAACAACAACCCTCTTCATCCCCCAAATTACTTTGTATTTACTTGTCACTTACTTATATATTTACATATTATTCCCCACTCTAAAAGAGAATGTAAGCTCTTTAAAGGCAAGGACTGGACTTTTTTATTTTTGTATCCTGAGCTCTTCGGCACTGTGGTAGATTTTTAAGGAATGATTGCTGAATGACTGAACTTGTGAGATAATACCTTGCAAATAGTAAGTACTTAATAAATAAGTATTGATTTTGATTATGACTTTTTATTTGCAAGGAGGGGATGTATTTTGGGAAAATGGTGGAATAGAGCATGAAACTTCCTCACCTTTCTAATACCCTCTACAAACAACCAAAACTAATTCTACAGAATCAATTATAAAAGTGGCAAAAATAATCAGGAGTCAGGAGTGAAGCTGAATAGCCAGGGACAACTAGGAAGGAAGAGTTCTGACTTCCTTGGCCTTGGTCCCACCTCTGGGCAGTGACCAGAGTAAATAGCATGGAATCAATAAAGCAGCCCCTGCAGGCAGAATACGCAGACTCACCTTGTTTTCTGAGCCTTGAAATTTTCATCCCTAAGGATAATACTGGACTCCTCAAAATGGAGGGCTCTGGGGGCAGCTGTGTCAGTGGTGGGTCTCACCTTTGGAGACCCTCAGTGGCTTATAGCTGAGGATAGGGGGAATGGACACTATGGAGTCTAAATGTCTGGGTCCAGATGCTCAGGCCTTGCTGCTGGTAAGTGAGAAACTTTCAAAGTCTGAGGAGTGTAGACTAGACCCTTTCTCTGTTCCAGGCTATGGCATTAGGAAAAGAGAAGAGAGTAAGGACCATCTACTACTGAGTGTGGTTGATGAGGGGCTGGGGCCCCATCAGCTATGGTCACTCCCAAGAGAATGGAGTCCCTGGCTGCTGTCATAGAGGGAGGCAGATTATCTGCTTGGGGTTATAGTGGCAGAACTGCTCATAGTCTCTGGTTGGAACACTTGAATTAATCACAGATTAAATACTGAGTGGGGGACTGGACACACATCTGAATCTGAACTATAAAAACTAGAATAACTAAACACACCTCAGGAAAAAACCAAATACACAAAAATCCTGAAACTTAGGACACACTAGGACAAAAAGCCAATAATTAAATCTATTGGTTTGGCCACTAAAATAAAAATAAATACATGGATGAAAATGAGCATGCAAAGGAGAAAGAATCCAACTATTTATAACTATTTTTGGGGATAGAGAAAATCTCAATTTAATCTCAGAGGACAGTGAAGTAAAAAACGCCTACTTAAAAAAGCAAAGAAATACAAAAAATGGGCACAAGTTCAAACAGAGTTTTTAGAAGAGCTTAACAATACCTCAAAGGGAAAATGAGAGAGGTGGAGGAAAAATTAGAAAAAAAAACAATGCAAGAAATAAGAAAATTATGAAAGAAAGGTTATCCAAATGGAAAAAAAAGAGTTCTAGAAATTCCTGGAAGAAAACAATATCATAAGAACTAGAATTGGACAAGGGGAAGCTAACAATTTGCTAAGAAAAGAAATAATAAAGCAGAATCAAAAGAATGAACTATTAGAAGAGAACATGAATTATCTCTTAAAACAGATGAATGACCTGGAAAACAGATCAAGATGAGACAATATGAGAATAGTTGGACTCTTGGAAAGTTATAATAATAATAAAAAAAAATAGACACCAGACTCCAAGAAATTATCAAGGAAAACTGCCCAGAAATTCTAAAATTCTAAGAGATTTCTAGAATAATCCACCAATTACCATCTCAAAGAGAGCCAAAGATGAAAATGCCTAGGAGAATCATTGCTAAGTTCTGCTGCTTTCAGGATAAGGAGAAAATACTACATGCCACAAGGAAAAAAAACAATTTAAATTCTGTGGGGCTATAGTTAGAATAGCACAAGATTTAGCAGCTGCAACATTAAAGGAATTCAGGAAGTGGAACACTCTTTCATAGAGTAAAAGAACTGGGTTTACAACCAAGAACACTATATCCAACTAAGATAAGCCTAATTATAAAAGATAAAAAATGGATATTTAATTAATTAAAGGAGTTTCAACTCTTCCTGGGGGGAAATCCAGAACTCAACAGAAAATTTGATCTATAAGAAATATACAAACATAATAAAAGGCTAATTATAAGCACCCAAAAAGGTCAAAGTGTTTAATTCCTGTGTAGAAAAATATCCTCTATAGCAGTGGTTCTCAAACTTTTTTAGCCTACCACCCCCTTTCCAGAAAAAAATATTACTTAGTGTCTCCTGTCACATACTATCACCACCCCCTTACAGTTATTCACCACCCCCAAATGCACCTGTGGCCATCACTGCCCCCCTGAATTGCTGCAGCACCCGCCACGGGGCAGTGGTGCCCACTTTGGGAATCACTGCTCTATAGCATCTGGGAATGGTATTATTGTCTGGATATTTTGAAGGGGTGTTTGTGGATAGAAGACTTGAGGTCATGGTAAATATAATGGAATGAGCTGAAATGATTGTGCAATAGAACAGGAGGAGATAGTGTGGATGGCTATCTCATAATCTGATATGGTAGAGGAATGAGTGGAAGAACTGCCACATAGAAGGGGAGGAGAAAGTAAAGGGCTGGTAGTATTAATAGCATTCTCATCAGACCTGGGATAATGAGATAATAACAAATATAATTATAAAGGTAAAAAAAATACCCCTCAAAATACAGAGAAACAGAAGGGGGAGTGTGATAAGGGAGGAAATGGGAGTCCCCTTGAGGGACTGAGGGAATAAGAGAAGGAAAGGTGGGGTAAGAGAGAGGAAGTCAAGAGGATAATTAAAGGGAGGGAAGGGAAGGATTGTCTAGAGGAGAATACATATCAAGAGATAGAGGGATTAGGTGAGGGGATAAGGGAGAGATTCTTAGGACAAGATAGAGGAGGGAATTTTAGAATTAAAATAATATCAAGAAGTAGGAGGCCATGGTTGGGGGAATAAAGAAAGGATTTCTGGAAAGGTAGACAGAATAAAAATTAAAAGGTAAGGCATAAGGGGAAAGGGAGGGACCTTCAGAAAGGTGGGCCTATTTGGAATTAGAAAGGCAAAGAGAACAAATAAGGGAGGATGTTTGGGAAGGAGTATGAATTGGAGAGGTATTGGTCAAAGGAAATCAGACATCTGAAGAGGGATATGGTGGAGAGAAAAGAAGATAGAGAAAAACAGTGAGAAAGAATGGAGTAGATCGAAATGCACAGCTAGTAACTATTTAATTGAGTGTAAATGGAATGAAATCACCCATGGAAAGAACATGGATAGCAAAAAGGATAAAAAACCAGGACCTGACAATACCTTGTTTGCAATAAGCACACTGAAAATGAGATATACATATAGAGTGAAGGTGAGGGATTGACACAGAATATATACTATGCCTCAGAGGATCCAGAGAAGGCAGGGGTAGTAGTCATGATCTCAGAGTTGCTGTTAATATGGTTATAATTGGAAGAGAACATGTTGGGGTGTACTATGGATAATGAAGCATTATCAGTACTGGATTTGTTAAAGGGAAAACTAAATGAGATAAAAAAGGGATATAGATAACAAAATAATAATAGCAGCAAATTTTAATTTTTCTCTCTCAGAACTAGATGAATCCAAACAAAATTAAATGAAAAGTAAGTTAAGGAGATGAATAGAACCTTAGATAAATTAAACATGATATATATCTGGAGAGCCAAAACAGCTGCATGAGGCTAATGGCTAGTCTAAGCCTGAATAAATGCATAATTCAAACAAAGTCTTGTAGGATAATAATGGGTTAGAGAGCATAAATATTCTATAAGTCTTACTTTAACACTCCTACTATGGAGGTAATCATGCATTCCTAAGGGGTTGTTGCATTGGAACAAAAGTTCCACTGGTATGACCAAGCTGAAAAGAGTTATTTTTGGAAAGAGTATGGTCCTGGCAATAGATTGTGTCTGCTGCTCAAAAAACAATCTAATTAAATATGGCCTTGGTAATGTATATTAACTGAGAACCAGATGGGTTAAGTTGATCAAATTAAATGCTAATAGGAATATGCAGAAGCAGGCCTAATATTACATTACTAGATCATCTGTGAATTGTTTTTTTAGAAAACAAGATAGTAATAATTAAGAGCGGTGATTCTGTTCATGTTCATTGACCTAGGGATCTCATTAGAATTAGGACTAAGGCATTACTGAGAGGGTGAAAAGCTGTGTATTTATAAAATTTTTTCATGGAAACTTTGTAATGACAAAATACCTGGAAATAACACAAATGCAATGATTGGGAGAAAAGGCTGAATAGATTGTGATATTTGAATGCAATAGATTGTATTATGTTATTAGAAATAACAAATATTGGAAATATAAAGAAAATCAGGGAAATATATGGAGAGGTGAAAAGAGAAGAGAATAAGAATAATACAAAGTATGATTATATTAAAAATAGCCACAAAATCAAGAGAAAAAAACACTGAAGTAAAACAAATCCAAAGGGAACACAAAAGCAGAGGATGTTTATATTAGCACACCTATATAATTTACATTAAAAAAAAACAAATTGTAAACCCTGTGGAATTTGTGATTTTGTATGTAATTTTTTACACACTTCTCTATTTAAACATTTTTTTTGTTGTTGATGGTTACTAAGCATGTAATAAAAAATTGAAAAAATTAAATTGAAGAAAGTTTTTTATTCAGAGAATGATAGAATCTCAGAAAGGAGTTTCCCAAAACATCTCATTCACATCCCCTCCTTAGCAATCCTCTATATAAGCTTCTTGACTAGGTGTTATCCAGGATCTGCTTGTATATTTCCAGTGGTAGAGAGCTCCCTCACTGTCATTTCAGTAGATTCCATTGTAGGATAGTTCTAATTTATTGTATAAATTCAAGTTAGATCTTTTGGAGTCTAATAAATCCTTATTTATTAGACAGTATTTTCAGTGTTTTTCATTACATTACCATTTTAAGTTGGAAGTTCCTGCCTAACTGTGAGGCACTGTGGTCACTTTCTACTATAACTGGTAGATGAGCAGAGATATCCTAGCTATTTTCAAATATTTGAAGAAATAGCATATGGACAAGAGATTATACTTGTTCTTCATAGCCCTAAGAGAAGAAATAGGAGTAAGGAGTGGAAATTTAGAAAGGAAGATTTAGGAGAGGGAAGAGTCAAGATGGTGTGTTAAGGAGAGTAGCCCAGCCAAACTTTTCCAATATTCCCCCAAACAAATTTAAAATAATATTTTATGGGGCAGCTGGTTAGCTCAGTGGATTGAGAGTCAGGCCTAGAGATGGGAGGTCCTAAGTTTGAATCTGGCCTCAGACGCTTCCCAGCTGTGTGACCCTGGGCAAGTCACTTGGCCCCCATTGCCCACCCTTACCACTCTTCCACCAAGGAGCTAAATACACAGAAGTTAAAGGTTTAAAAAATAAAATGAAATAATACTTTAAATCAAATTTTGGGACAACAGAGCCGAAACAAGTCAGAGTGATACATTTTTCCAGTCTAAGACCATTTAAGAGGTGGACAAGAGAAGTCTGTGACACGGGGGTGTGGGCCAACTCAGAGCACATATGGTGGCAGCACTGATGATGGGTCTTTGAGGCAGCCACAATAACTGTAGGAATAGCTTTGGGAGCCTTGAACCTAGAGATAGTAAAGTGTTCAGATAACTTCTCAGAAAGGTATTACAAGGGACTCTTTGCTGGCACTTGGTGCAACAGGCACCAATTGGCAACTCTATTGCTCACAAGTAGTTCTGGGGTTGCAGTTCTAGGGCAGAGAAGAAAATTTGTGGTCAGACACAAGAGATCAAAGACCCTTGTCACAGTTCTAAGACAGAGAAAAATGATAGTGCTTAGTGCAGAGGTCCTGGTCATTGCTCCAGAGATGAGAAGTGAACTTGAAGGGGAACTTGAAGTTCATTGGTGGCTTCAGGAGACGAAGGGCCCTTTCTGGTTAAAGAGCAGAGAAGAGACCAGGAGAACAGTGACCACACAGCTTTCTCACAAAGATCATATTGGAAGTACATAAAAATCATAGACCCAGAGAACTAGCTCTGAAAACAGAAGCATAAGAAAAGCCTGAAGCTTGTCATAGTGTCCCTCTGCCCAGGGGAGCAGAAGTCAACTTTAACATAAAATTTAAAGCCAAGAAATAGGCTAGGAAAACAAGTTAACAATAAAAAGGAGAATGACCACAAAACAACTATAGTGGCAAGAAAGACCAAGATACAAACTCAGAAGAAGACTCCCAGGTCAAGAAGAAAATATTGTAAGCAGCCACAAATAAATAATTCAAATATTGTGGAACCATGGTTAGACTTCACTAAATTTAGAAACTTCCATGTGGGAGCAGCATAAGAAGATCAGGGGCTTCCATGCCCAATGCACCCCAAGGCGTAAAACTTCTGGGTAGATAGGAAGGAAGGTATTTTCCATTCAGCAAGGCTGTGGAAATAATCCCCAGAACATCCCAGAATGCAAAGCCTGTGGGTAGCTATTAAGTTAGAAGCAGTAAGACATGTAGCTTTTCCCTTTAGCATGAACTCAATACATTTTTTCATCCAAGTTGCCAGATGTCCTGCCAGGAATCAACGGCATCAGAATTCCATGAGAAACTTAACTAGGGAGTCAACCATTGACATATTGATCTATTACCTATAGAAACTCCTGCTTAGGACCACTGAGGTAATCTAAATCCATTGTCTCCATCTTGTAAATCATTACTAACCATCTTCCTACAAAAGACTGACCTAATCCTTCAGCCTATGTTATTTTCCCTATAAATTGTAGACCTCAACCCATTAAACATTGTCACTGCTCTGAGAAACTGCATAGTTTTTAGTCGGCACAGACCCTCCTGCAATCCCAATATACAGGCTCCTCACCCTGGCTCAATGATCCACAAAGCTGTTTCCAGATTCAGATTCTATCATTTCCACAATATAGGAGTGGAAGACTTGGTATATGATATTTCAGAAGGCAAAGGAGCTAGGATTACAACCAAGAATAAGCTACCTCATTAAACTCAATACACTCAGTAAAAATGACCATAACTCTTCAAGGGAAAAATGATTTTTAAAGAAAAAAATTTCAAGCATTCTTTCTTGATAAAAAGGACAGAGCTGAATAGAAAATTTCACATTCAAAGAGAAGCATAAAAATGTAAGCATGAGAAAAAATTAAAATTAGAAAAGTTAAACTGTTTCCATTCCTATATAGAAATATAATATATGTAATTCTAAAGAATTTTATCATCATTAGGTCAGGTAGAAGCAGTTGCCATAGACAGAGGGTACAGATATGAGTCCATTCTGTTGGGATAATATTAAAAATAATGAAGAGGTAAGGAAGAAGTTTGCACTGGGTGAAGATTCAAAAGGGAGAGATAAAATGGAGACATTTGTTTTACAAAAAAAGAGGCATGCAAGGAAAAACTTTTACAGTGGAGGAGAAAATTGAGAGGATGTGGTAGGCAACACTTAACCATGTTATGTCCCTTGAAATATTTAAAACTAGCTAGGATATTTTCCCCTCATCTTCAGGTTAAACTTTGAAATTCTTACCCTCATATGTCATGATCTTGAGATTTCTCACCATCTTAGTGGCCATGAATGCTCTCCAGCTTGAATTCACCAAAGCATGCCAAAACATAAAACTCCCTCAGATTCTCAAAGATAAACACAGAAATGGAAATATATAGAGACAAGTATGCTCACATGATAAGACAGACATAAAAACTTAGATGCAAATATATAGACAAACAGATATACACAAAAAACAGGTATACATAAACATATAAGTAGACTCAGATAAGAATATATGCTAAAATAAATACACAACACAAAAATATGTACACAATTACAAAACTGACATCTCTGAACAAAAAGTGATTCATCTTCTAAACAAATTATCCTCTAGGTTCTCAGAGGAAAACATATGAGGATAATGTATTTAACCAGATTCTCCTGGGGACACCTACATCTTTTTGAACATCAATATTCTTTCTGTGATGTCTCTTGGCTCCAAGCCATAGCATACCAGAATTGCCAAATACTTAATATTGAAGGTCACAGAATCACAGAATTTCAGAGTGGGAAGGAACTTCAGAGACATCTAGTCTAATCTGTACCTGAACTTAACTCCTTTCTTTGATATAACTCACAATGTTTGTTCACCTTGGCTTAAAGACCTTAATAAGGGATTATCCAACCCAAAGAGCAGTGGAAAGGGATTCAACAGGTGTGAGCAGGCTGTAGTTTATTACAAAGAATTATACAAGAGACATAATTTAAAAGATGTCATCGCAGAGATGTAGGACTAAAATAGAGAGAGGACTTGATGAGTAGCCAAATTAATGGATAACCAGTGAATAGCATTGGTGCTGTCTTAGCATGTGCTGTTAGTGTTTTAAATAGAGAGAGGATAGATATACAGCATATGAACATATATATCTGTAAATAAGAAGAAAAAGTCTATATGTAAGTAAGTACATATGAATATATGAATACACACCCAAAGGACAATATCTGAATGCATTTACATTTAATCATACATACATGCCTACACATATACATTTAGATGTAGGCATTTCCCTTTTTTATATGTGTATGCATGTATGTATAAACACATATGCATACATTCAATCATTGTTGTCCTTTATTCTTGAAGAGGTCCAAAATGACATCGCTGGTAAGGCATTCTATTTGTGCATAAATTGGAATTAAGTGATGCAGAGTTGCCCAAAGCTTTTGGTCCTACTCTTTTTCCCAGAGTTATCCAAAACCAATGGTAGGACAAAAGTCAAGATGACTGGTAATGGTCTGTATGGCATGGATGGCAAAGGCTTCTTCGACATCTAACCAAGCTCTTGGCATCCCACAGAGCCTGCTTCTATCAGCTTCATGGTCATTGGAAAGAATTGTTCTCATGTGCCCTTTCCACTGGGGGAAGTCTTCATTTGCCTGGGGTAGACAGTCCCCTAACTCAATGATTTGAAGCTTGTAGGTTACCTTCAACCTGGTTGGTATATATATTTAGATAGAAAGATCATTTCTTCTTTCTTTGAAATCTTATATAGTCCTAGAAGTAGCAGTGTATCTAGGTCAAAAGGTATGTACAGTTTGTCACTTTTTGGAGTAGTTTCTAATTTTTCCTATCTCCATCAACAAGCCATCAATGTAGCAGTTTTTCCCCAACTTCTCCAACATTTATGATTTTCTTTTTCTATCAGTTTCTCCAATCTGAGGGTATGAAATGAAACCTCAGAGTTCCTTTAATTTGCATTTAGACTAGATTATATCTTTGGTCTTTTCTGTCTAGATTCTAAGTCCTACGTGTCCCTTGACAAAGGAACGTAGGATCTGGAGATGGAAGGGAAGCTATCTTGTCTTAGCTCTTACTGTTCATATGAGGAAAGTGGGGCCCAAAGAAAATAAGCAACTTGTCCAAGACCACATTAATAACAAGAGGAACCAGGATTGCACTTCTGGTCCTTGTGACTCCAAGGAAGTTATCTATTCATTGTAGCACACGGTTGCCCACTTAAAATCAAGAGTGAAGGCTTATTCCTATTAATGGAACATCATGGAGAACAAATGGTTATGTTGAATGAAAAGGTTTGGATAAGTTATAATCTTCACAGATGAAGAGAAGACCCCCACTGATTAGATTACATGTCCAAATTAACAACTATTTTTCTACACAGTTACTATATACCAGCCAGGCATTGTGTTAAATGCTAGAGATACGAAGAAGTAAAAAATTCTCTGCTCTCAAGAAGCTTGTTTTGCCAACAGCTATGTACAAATAAGATGTATAAATTGGAGATATTCACAGAGAGAAAGAAGTAACATTAATTGGTTCTAGGAAAAGTGTCCAATACAAGGCTGAATTTTGACTGATTGAAGGAAGTCAAAGAAACCAAGAAGAAGAGCATTTCAGTGAAAAGTGTCCAATGAAGGTTGAATTTTAGCTGATTGAAGGAAGCCGAGGAAACCAGGAAGAAGAGCATTTCAGGCAGGAGGCACAGTCAATGAAAAAGTGTCTGGAGACAATTGTTTGATGAATGAGAAGATGACCGTTAGCTTGATGGTAGAAGATGGGGAAGAGAAAGGTTGAGGTCATGAAGGGCTTCGGATGCCAAATAGAGGATTTCATATTTGATCCTATAGGTAACAGGGAGTTCCTGGAATTTATTCAATAGAGAGATGACATAATCAGACTATACTTTAAAATAATTTTGGCAGTTGAGTGGAGGATGGATTAGAGTATGAAGAGACTTGAGTCAGGGAAATAGGCTAGGGGGCTATTGAAACAGTTCAAGCATATCTCCATGAAAATGCTGAGAGAAGAATAAGTATTACGCATGCTTACACAGACATAGTCACCAATAGACAAACCAAGGTACATGCATAAATGCATCTGAATCCATAAACTTTCTCATAATTATAAAAAGCACATAGATATACATATACACATATTATTGTTTATAAGCTAATATACAATGTAATAGCATGTCTAAACACATAGGCAGATACATCTTCATAAATCATAATTTAGTAATGATTAGGGATGGAATTTGAACCCAGGTCTCCTGACACTCTGTTGAGGAGTCTTTTCATTATAACACATTGCTTTGTTACTTGGGCATATAAACACACACACACACACACACACACACACACACTCACACACATACACTCATTTGCTCAAGTCAGGATCTCTGAGGTTATTATCACTCCCAACTTGTACCTCTATTTTTTTGTGATTGTTTCTTCACTGTCCCTAGGCTGCACTTGTATTTTATGATTTGAGCTGGTATAAGACATTGACCTTTGATTTTTCTTTATGGAGCTTTGGGATTAACCTGAAATATCTGGCCCCACTATTAGAGATACATACAATTAAAGTCAAAAGCCAGATCTAGCCCTTAGGCTCCATTGGTTCAGGGTCAGCTTCCTAGGTGGCATCTCTTTCTTTCAGAGCTGAGCTGTGGAAACCTTTCCTTTTAGGACCAATATTTCTATATTCCTAAATTGGCAAAAGCCAGTGGCTTCTTCAGGCCAGAGATTCTTACCCTGAGGTCCATAGTTCCTCAAGGCGTCCATGGATAGGTTCTAAGGATTCTATGAATTTGGATGTGGCAAAAATTGCATATTTATTTTTATTAACCTTTGTAATCTTAAATATTTTATTTTATGCATTTAAAATATTATATATATGTACATATATATATATATGTATATATATATATATATATATATATACAATCTATATTATATTAACCTGCCTTCTTTGTGGGGAGAGAGGGAACAATGAAATATAGATTTTGGCATATACCTAATGTGAGATTTATTATAATTTATTACATATTTGTAATGGATCATGTATATACATTATTGTGTTACCTATTGTGTTATATTATATATACACAAAGAATGAAAAATAGAAAAAAGAAAAATTATTATTCCAAAGATTGCATAGACTTCATCATACTACCTTAAGGGTCCACACACATAAAGATTAAGAACCTTTGCTTTAGATCTAGGACTCCTTGTCAGAAGGCATATTTAGTAAGAAATTACTAAATACTAAATACTAAAAAACCAAATCTATTATCTCTTAACTCCTATTTGTGACNTATATATATATATATATACAATCTATATTATATTAACCTGCCTTCTTTGTGGGGAGAGAGGGAACAATGAAATATAGATTTTGGCATATACCTAATGTGAGATTTATTATAATTTATTACATATTTGTAATGGATCATGTATATACATTATTGTGTTACCTATTGTGTTATATTATATATACACAAAGAATGAAAAATAGAAAAAAGAAAAATTATTATTCCAAAGATTGCATAGACTTCATCATACTACCTTAAGGGTCCACACACATAAAGATTAAGAACCTTTGCTTTAGATCTAGGACTCCTTGTCAGAAGGCATATTTAGTAAGAAATTACTAAATACTAAATACTAAAAAACCAAATCTATTATCTCTTAACTCCTATTTGTGACTCTCCCTAAGCCTACAGAACTTTCTGACCCTCTAGTCTGCTTGGTTCCCTGGGCTCAGTGATCAGCCAGCCTTCATCCCTGATCATTCATCCCTTTCTCTTCTCATCATAGATAGAAGTCAGTACCTGGTATCTGCTTCTCCTTTCTCTTCTCCTCTTTCTCCTTACTCACTGCTCTAGACCACAAACATATATTTTAGGGTTATTTTGAGATTTAAAATGTAACTGTCATGCTTCAAAGACTTCCTACCATCATTAAGGGTGTAGGTAATAATAACCTCTTACTCAAGGCCAAAATGCTAGGACAATTTTTCCTTTATCTTAATTTAAAGAACTTGACTTGGGAAGTGTATCATGTGGAGGAAGGATCTGTAGAACCTGTAAGGAATAGTGAATAGATACAGGGCAATAGGAAACTCATGCCAGAGACAGAGCTACTGGGGGGAAAGGATAGGAGGAGCAAGTCTTGTCCTTCATCTACACTGGAGCCCCACTCAGTGATAAAGAGAGTAATGAGGACCATTAAAGCTTGTGACCACTCCCTCAGCATCTAGGAAGGTACCTCCCATTCTAGACTCATCTAAGTGTATTTAAGTTCATTGCCCCTCATCTAGGAGGAATCTGGGGACTTTGACATCTTGCATTTCTAGAATAGCAGCATCAATTTCCCTCATGAGCAAATCAGGTTCAGAAGGCCATCAGACATAGAACAGAATTTATTTTCCTAGTCCAGAACACAGAAAAGATTCTCATCCAAACCTACATGATAAATTCAGTTACTTAGGATTACACATCTATGGCTAGAAGAGACCTCACAGATCTAACTCCTTTATTTTACAGTTGAGGAAACCTAGAGTGTCAGACCCTGATTCCAGAGACAATACTTTTTCTACTGTCTCATCCTGCCTTCCAGTGAATTGGATGTACCCAATGTTAGTTGAGTTCGTGAGCATTTATTAATTACTAACTATTAATGCAGCACTTGATGAGATGCTAGCATTAAGTTTAACTGAAATACGTTGTTCTGAGTTTAACCGGAATAGTTAAGTTGAGGTGATAAGTTGGGCTGGATTGAGATAAGGGTTATGTAAGGCTCCACTGGGAAGAAGTGGCATAGTTGAGATTTGACCACAGGTCCTGAGAAGTATTGTGGACTTGGATTCAGGAAGACCTGAGTTTAAATCCTACTTCAGACACTCACAGAAACTACTTTTGTACTACCTGCTTGAAACTGGACAAGATGCTTAACATTGTACTTCAGTTTCCTCCTATGTAAAATTATTGAGTTGGAGTCAGACTTTGAACTAAAATTGTCATATGTTCAGAGTTTGTTGAACACTGTACCATGTTGCACAAGGATGAGTTTAACTCAATCTATTTGTCCCCAAAGCCAGAGCTGGAAGCACCAATAAGAACCACAGAATCACAGACATTATCCCATATCTACCAAATGTGAGAAAAAATAATTTTCTTAATGATTAAAGTTCCTAGAGTTCACTCTGGAACCAGGAATAGATAAAACAATCTGGCCCCTTTAGGGACGGACTCTCAGGACTTGACCTTAAATGCTGTATTTTAAACAAAATTGTGGACATGTTTGAGGTTCTAATAGCTCCCAGGCCTGTCAATCATGCAATCTGCCTTCTCCCTCCTCAGTCTTTTTTTTTCCTTTAAAGACAGATGCCTGCAGCTGGAGAGAAGGGATCTGAGCTAAGGCAGAATAACAGGAGCTAGGGAGCCATCATTTGTTAATGGCAATGTCATGTGATAAAAGAAAATGATAATTGTTTCATATTCCTATGGGCTGCTGCTACCAGACACTAGCACATTTATGCAGTGAAGCAAGGCTTGCTGACTACTCACCCCCCACTTCAGATCCCTCAGGGGCAGGGAATCGACCTCTGGGTAAGGATATGGCAGCTTGACTGGCAAGGAGAGAATGGGGATTCTGAAAAAGGACTCTGTGGATGCTTCCTCTATAGGAACACTCAGCGGAGACCTTGATGGACCATGTTAAAATCATCCAGATCTATGTTGTATTTTATCACTGATGATGCCCTTGGGAAGAAGTTGCCCAAAGTGAGTGGTACCTTTCTTTGGACTGAACTGCTTATCCTCAACCTAAACATACCAGTCATCTCAATTCCATTCTGAGTTAAAAATGTATTAAAGTGCTTCTTAAACCATCAAGTGCTTTGTCATGATCTGTTATTATTAATATTCAACTAAAAGCAACTCAATTCCTTTCCGTCTGCCTCAACTTTGTTCTCTTCCATTGGATTAAATTGAATTCAGTTCCATTGAATCAATGATCAGTCCACAAGCATTTTGAAAGCTTTTCCTCTTTGCCAGGCATTGTGCTAGGTGCTGGGTATAGAAATACAAAGAATTAAAGAGCTTCTATCTTAAGCAGCTTAATTCCCTTCAGTTCCATTGATTCCTACACCCTCTCCTTGTCTCATCTCACCTTAACCCAACCCAACTCATATCACCTCAGCTCAACTTGTTTCAAGTAAACTCGTCCCAGCATCTAATGAGACACTATGCAAACAGATGGTGCAAAATAAGTGCTTTTCCTGTTGAACTGAATTGAACTCAACTAAAGTTCTGCATACCCAGTTGACTGGGAAGCAATATAATACAGCGGAAAGAACATTGACCTTAGAGTCAAAATTCAAATCTTCTCCAGATGCTTACTATGGGTATGATCTTGATTGGATTTTCTTGACATCAGTTTCATAAGGTACAAAATGAGGGAACTAGATGAGATTTTCAGCTCTAAGTATATGATCCTGTGTGGACCCTATGATCTCAACTCCACTGAATTTCACTTTATTCAATTCAATATTTTTTCATTGTTTGTTGGACTGCATATCCATCCTTTTGGAGGAAATGAGAAATAACTAGAAAATAACCCGTGACAGAACATCATCAAGCCCACTACATCATTTAGTCATTTGTAAGTGGTAGAGGAGGCCCATGGGTGAAGAGATTGCTGTAGGCTAGACTTCAGTCACTAGAGTAGTCAGAGTAGGCTTCCTGGAAGAGATATATTTCTGTGCATAATATTACTCTCTGACCTTAGTGCTGTAATGGCACTTAATTGTTCTCTCTAATCATTCCATGGGTTCTAGTCTTGCTTCATCAACTAGAGTTCTCAAGAGTAGTGTCTGCTTCTGCCATTCATTCTGCTGCTGGTCTGAGCCCATATACCCATTTGATTGATTGATTGATTCAACCCAATGCTGGCAAGCTGGAAGAAAGGGAGCTTGGTGGGCACTGGAAGCTTATGGGACAGAACCCAAGGTACCCGTGGGAAGTCAAATCCTGGCCCTCAGCCACTTGTCTCAGATTGAGGCTTGAGGCTCAGCCACGATAAATAGAAAATTATAGTATCCAAGGGTCAATCAATGAAGCATTTTTCATGAGCACAAAAAATTCAAAGGAATAAATCGTGGTGCAAAGCAAATCATGTTTTCAATGTTTTCTGAAGGTTGTGAAGCATCGATTGGAGTCCCATCGATTTCCATTTGGATGGCCCTGCATGGCAGGATTTTCATCTCTGTCCATGCCCAAAGCTGGATGGGCGCGTGTGTGAATATGTGCCTGTATATGTGTGCGTCTGCGTGTGTGTCTGTTGGGAGGGGCTGTTGTGGGTGTGGTTGAGCAGTTACATAAAGCTGAGAATTTCTCTTAATGCACTATTAGCCTCTTTACCAGTAGCCCCTTTCCATGATTTGTATTGGTGACTCGAAGTTTCCAGGGCTGAAGGATGGGGAAGGGCTCCTAATGACCTGCTTATAACAAGTACATGAGTCGTATGTGTGTATATGTTTGTGGATGTTGGGGGTCTATTTTGTAGAGGTAGTGCTGAGCCTCTGAACATCTCTTCTCAGTCTTTATGCCAGGTCCTATAGGAGAGACAGAGAGAAACACACACATACACACAGACAGAGAGAGAGAGAGAGAGACAGAGCAAAGGGAGGAACAAATGGATTGACAGCAAGGCAGTACATAGAGAAAATCCAGAAGAGACCTTATTGGAAGAGACAGGGCAAGAGAGTGAGAGAAAGAGATGTATAGATACAAACACTGAGTAAGAGACAGGAACTCATATCTTAAGGCTAGCTGATGATAACTTGCATTTATATGGCCATATGAAGTTGTGAAGTAAATAGTTTTCATTAAATCTTCATGACAAGCTTATGAGGTAGTGGCTATTACTATCCCCATTTTACAGATGAAGAAACTGAGGCTGACAGAGGTTAAGTGACTGCCCAGGATCATGTAGCTACTAAATATCCAACGCAGGATTTGAACTCTGGTCTTCCTGGCTCCTGTGGACCATCCAATATGTTATCTGAGTGTCTTTTAGGAGGTCGTCCCTAGGAAGGCTCCATCCCTTGATGAAATGCTCCTTGAAAATGCTTGTCAGGGTTATCCTTTCTAGGAAATATAGAAATATTGTCCTGCATGCCAGACAAAGTCACCAAGAAGGTCCTCAGTAGGGACCTGAGAGGGGCTAGAAGATGTCCTATTTCTTGGTAATTGTCTTCTGAGTCTAGATGTCTTAGATCCTGGGTTCCCTAGTTCAAGGATCCTTAGATCCTTGGGTTGAGAGCCTCTAGGGAAGGGACTGTATCTTCTCCTTTGCTGACACATGACTCAAACTCAGGACTTCAGATACTAAATTCAATTTTTACTCCCAGCTTCCTATATTGTGAAAGAAACTCTTTCATCTTGTTTCACATTCTGCCCAATCCTTATTTCAACTCTCCACCTCCATGAATTTGTTCAGCTGTCATGGAATGCACACCCTCATCATCTCTGCTTTTTAAAAGAAGCCCCAATTCAATTACTACCATCTTCCCCTCTCCGCCATTTTCTTCTTTTCATTTTGTCTCCATCTTAACTGGCTTGATTTCTATCTCTGACCCTGTGCCTCATCCCCAATTCTATTTGCTGCTTTCTGTCTCCTGTCACCTTCCCCCACCTTTGTGCCCCCTCCCTCCCCATCACATCTGCTCCTTCCCACATTCTATGTCCCAGCCAGGCTAGATTATAACCTATTTCCTAATTCTATATGCCACCTCCCACCTCTGTGCATTTGTCCAGGCTCCCTGGAACCCACTTCCTCTGCATTCTGCCTATTAAAATCTTTCCATTCCTCATTGTCCACCTTAGAGGTCACTTCATCCCTCACTTCCCTGAGGAAAATGATCTCTCCCCCCTTCAAGTCTCTCAGTCCTCTCTCTGTGACCTCTCCTATTCTCGAACAATATGAGAGAGTATAGGATTGAATTCTCCATGGTGCACTCCAACCATGAGAACCACCCAGGGTCAGGAAAAGCAAAACTAATCATGAGCTTGGGTGGTCAGGGAAGAGGCCTGGAGGAGGTGGATGTTAGAATATAGCATTTCCTCCAAGCCGGGCCCACCCAGGGTCCTAA
This sequence comes from Gracilinanus agilis, assembly GCF_016433145.1. Lineage (NCBI taxonomy): Eukaryota > Metazoa > Chordata > Mammalia > Didelphimorphia > Didelphidae > Gracilinanus > Gracilinanus agilis. The sequence continues at coordinate 699,004,690 of NC_058130.1, read as the reverse complement.
TTCACTCTTGGTTTTCTTTTGTTTCATCTCGTGCCTCATCTGTCTTCCCCCTGTTTGCATCGAGCAGTAAGACGAACTCTCTTTTTTTCTCATTCCCCTCCACGCTTATTTCAGCAGTTACTGGGAAGAATGCCAGCTTGGCTCTCCTCCGAGAGCCGGTCACTTTGAACGGCATTCCTCCAGGAAACAGGTAACAAAGAAAGTAATAAAAATGCTGGAGGCAAACAAATCGCATAACATATTGTGTGCGTTTGGGATGCAGGGAAGGACCTGATTTAAATAATGCAGTTTGCCAGCTCTGGTGAAGCAGGGGAAATATTGAGTTTAACAAGTCGTCCTGATTTCTGCTGGGACGTGACTGCCAAGAGCCATAGAACGGAGAATGGTGGAGCTGGAAAGGGCCTTAGAACACAGGTGTGGAATGTGACGATTGGAAGGGACGCTAGAACTGGGGAGAGAATGTCAAGGTTGGAATTGACATTTTAAGGCTTATACGATGGAATATAGAAAGTTAGAACTGGAAGAGATCCCCGAATGTAAATGTTAAAACATGGAATGGTAGCGCTGATAGACCAGGAGTATCCATTGCAATTAACCTTCCTATATAGTCTATTTAATATGAAAAGATATAAATTCCAGAGTCTCCCTGCATGGACGGATAATTTACCTCCACACTTCAATGCAGTTATTTGCCAAATATTCATGCACATCTTAGAGAAGGTTTCTCGTGGCCTTTGGGAGTGTGCATTCCATGGATTAGGAATCCTTATTATTTCCTCAACTTCATAGAATCCCTCTCTTCCTTTAAAATGAAGCTGAGACACCACCTTCTTTTGAAAACTTTCTGATCCTTCCAAAATGCTAGTATTTACCCTCTCATAGTGTCTAGTATTTCACTAACTTGTATGTGGCTTCATTTATTAACTTTATATTTTTGCTCTATGTTTTCACTTGCCCTTGTCATCTCTTTCATTAAAATGTAAGCTTTTATCATTTCATTCTTAATATCCGTATCCCCAGTGCCTCGGTCAGGGCTTCTAACGGAGTAGGCACTGAATATATCCTTGCTAACTGAGTCATTCATTCATTTTTTCAGAGGAGCCAGGCCTCAGTTTCCTCACCTATCAAATGAGGGGATTAGACTAGATGAACTAGCCATCAGAGAATTCCTAGTGTGAGGATGAGGGTGCAGGAAAGAGAAATATAACTCGTGATCCCAGAAAGACAGGGAGAGATGTGCCTTTTGGCTTCAGAAAGTGAGAGAGAGCAGATCTGGGTGGGTGAGGAGAATGAGAAATGTGAAGAGGGATTAGTTTGGTTGAAGTATAGGGTACAAGTTAGGAATGAATGGGAGGACACAATTGCAAGGTAATATGGGAGAAAAGATGCTGAAGGATCTTTAATAGCAGACTAAGACATTTGAATTTTAAACTATAGACAAATGGAATCTAGCAAAGCTACTCTCTTTGAGGTCACTGAATTTTTCCTAGCATACCAACATAACACTTTTTTTTGATTCTTTATGTTCCCTAGTCCTTTTGAAACTTTTGTTGTGGTGGACCATTTCCTCCAATTAATCAATTACTTATTAATTATTATAATTTAATAATCAATAATTATTTACCAAGGTCCTGCGATGTGCCAGGCACTATATAAACTTCTGTAAAAGGAAATATAATGAATTGCTAATCTCAAGGAATTCCAAATGTATGCCCTTTCCTCTGGACTCTAAAGATTGTCCTGGATCTCTTCCTACCTCCCTGGTTGGTCCTTCTCTTGTCTTCCTCTCTGGCTACTCATCTTTTTCCCAACCTATTGATGTAAATGTTTCCTTCTTGGCAGACTCGTTCATTACCATAGCTTAAATGACCACTTCTAAGCAAATGTCCCACAAATCTTTGTTTCTTAACCTGACCTTTGTTGCTCACCCAAATCACCAGCTGCCTCTAGGACAACACCAGTCATGACTTCCAGGAATATCAAAGTCATCATCTCCATCTTTTCTTCTACTAGGTGATGCTGTGGATAATGGCTATCATTTAAATAGTGTTTACTATGTGCCAAGCACTGTGCTAAGAGCACTTGATCTGAATCAGAAAGAATTCAGTTCAAGTCTGACCTCAGACACAAGCTGTATGACCCTGGGCAGAACATTTCACTTCATTTTTTTTTTCAATTATAAAATAGGGATAGTAATAGTACCTCCCTCCCTGGGTTGTTGTGAGGATTAAATGAGAGAATATTTGTAGAATGTTTATCAAAGTGCCTGGCACAGAATAAGCAGTTAATGTTTATTTTCTTCCTTTCCTTTTTTTTTCCTCTTCCTGGTGTCACTATTTTTGTATGGAGCACCTATCTCCCTGACTTCCCGTGTCTGGAGCTTTTCTCTTCTCTGGCCTTATCTTGAATCCCACTGAGCCTCACACACTCCAGACCCATGTTGGTGAACCTATGGCATGTGCGCCTGCCAGAAGGGGCTGTTCCCATCCCCTTCTCCACTCATGCCTGAAGACATTTCTCACATCACCTCTGCCCAGCAGCCCAATAGGAGCGCTTCCTCACTTCCCATCTGACATAAAGTGGGGGGCTCACATGCAGCATGAGGATTGCAGTTTGGACACTTGGTCTATAAAAGGCTCACCATCACTGCACCAGACAAATACTCCTGAAGATGTCCCACACTCTACTTTCTCCATGCCTTTCTTTGCTCCCATGTCCCAGGCTAGGACTATTCTCCCCTGGCCTCTCTCCTGCCAAACTCCTATCCATCCTTAAAATCCCAAAGTCATAGTACTTTATATCACTCTAATGATTTTTTAATGCATTACATATATTATACTGAGTGGAAAAAGCACAGAATTGGGGCTCAGACCTAGATTTGAATCCTGATTGCCATTTTCTTGACCTCTTGATTTCTCTGCTGCCTTTGTCACTGCTGATCATCCTCTCTCTCTTCCTTCGATACTATTTTCTCTCTAGGTTTTTGGGACAGCACTCTCTCTTAATTTTCTTCCTGCCTACTACACCAGTCCCCTGTCTCCTTTGCTAGTAAATTCTGTATGTCCAAAATGGAACTCATTTTCTTTCCCTTGAAACCTTCTCCATACCTCCTACTTTCTCAATTAATATAGAAGGCTATTAATTTAATTTCATAAAAATTGTATCCCTCTTTCCTTTTTGAAAAGGAAAGTTTTGAAAACTCACTTTGATCTTTTCAGTCTCACTCTTTGATTGGATGTGCATGGGTACTATGGGAAGATGCCAGAGACCTCATGGCTCCCTGGCATTCCTGAGGATGCTTGTCTCCTCTCCACCATGACTCCTAGTAAATGGAAGAGTAGCCCCTGACCCAGATTGAATTCAAGTCTGTCCAACCAAGGAGACCCAGCAGGAGTGACATCAATGGCTTTATAAGAGATGTGACTGAGGGAGTGAGAAGGTTTTTTTGGCTTTTTAGGTCTTGACTCCCCCTTGCTCTGGAGACTTTTCCTAGTTTTTGGCTAGGAAGCAGCATGTAGTCCTTTTGACTTTACTATTTGCAACTGCTTTTGAGCTAGTGAACAGAGATAAGCTAGGCATGGCTAGGTGACTATCTCTCTCTCTAACTCCAACCTTTTTAATAAGTTATTATTATATATATAAAATTTTATTCTTTAATGATAATTAATTATATATGTTTATTTTTGTTCATTCATATAAATATATAAATAATAAAATGCATTTATTGATTTATTATTTATATGTAATGTATAAATATATTATACATATAATATATATTTAATACCTATTTAATAAATAATTATACATTAATATACAGTCTCCAGAGGATTTTAATTTTATTTAGGTAATTTTAAATTACCTAACAGGGTAATACTATCCCCTCGGTTCCTCAAATTTGCAACTTAGCAAAATTGTAATTGTCAATTCCTCACTATTTTTTACCTTCCATATACAATCTGTTGTGAATGCCCGTTGGTGTCACCTTTGCAACATCTCTTGACTATACACTCTTCTGACTTCTGACACAACCAACACTTTGATACAGGTCCTCTTCATAGCACTCCTGAGCTACTGAAGTAGTCTACCGGTGAGTCTGCCAGCCTCAAGTATCTCCACGTTCCAATCCATCTTTCATTCAATCATCAAAGTAATTTCCCTAAAGATCACATCTGACTCCATCACATATGCTCTACCACATATTCTTTGGTTAAGTAACACTGGACTCTGGGCTGTTTCCACAAATTCCATCTCTTGGTTGCAGATATTTTTCCTGGCTGCTGCCATTGCCTGGAATGATCTCTCTAGTCCAGCTTCTCTAGCTTTCTTTAAGTTCCATTTAAAATCCCATCTTCTCCAAGAAGCCTCTTAATTCCAATGCCTTCTCTTTATTCATTATTTCCTGTTTATCCTGTATGTAGTCTGTCTGACCATATTTATTTGCTCATTGTCTCTCTCATTAGACTGTGAACTCCTTGAGGGCAGGGGCTGTCTTTTCCTTCTGTGTATCTCCTGGACAGCACAGGACCTGGCACATGATAGAGGCTTAATAAACATTTATTGACTTACTGTCTGTACAAAGTACATTTGTAACCTCCAGTAAGTGTCTTAATCTTTCAGAGCTTCAGTTTTATCATCTCTAAAATGAGGCAATTAGATTCTTGAACCTCTGAAGACCCATCCAGCCCTAAATCTATAATCTTACAAATATGTTAGTGCTTCGCTTTGCTCACTGAACTGAAAGGTCCTGAACATCAGGGAAAGCAGGAAGAAAGCAATAATTTATTAAGCATGTATTATGTCTTGAGCCCTGTGCTAAAGCTTTTTTCTAATAATAGCTATGATAGCTAGCATTTATACAGTTTTACTGTGTGCCAGGCACTGTGCTAAAGCCTTTACAGACACTATCTCATTTGATCCCCACAACAATCCTGGAACAGGTAGGAGCTGTGATGATCTCCATCCTATAGTTGAGGAAATTGAAAACAGGCAGAAAATAAGTGACTTTCCCAGGGTCTCCCAGTTAGTAAGTTTCTGAGACTGAATTAGAACTCAGGTCTTCTGATTATGAGTCGTGGCTTTGTCTACTTCATGGAACCATGTCATTTAAACTTGCTATTTCACTAGTAAACAGACTTTTCTTTATTTATTAGATGCTCAATTAGTGTTGCCTAGATTGATTTGATTTGCTGGGAGGTGTTGGAGCAAGGGAGAGATGTGAGGAGAGATAGAGAGTTAGGAATATGAGAAACCATGGAGAATGGTTAAACAAATTGTGGTATCTGCTGGTGATGGAATACTATTGTGCTCAAAGGAATAATGAACTGGAGGAATTCCATGTGAACTGGAAAGACCTCCAGGAACTGATGCAGAATGAAAGGAGCAGAACTAGGAGAACATTGTATACAGAGACTGATACACTGTGGTAAAATCAAAAGTAATGGACTTCTGTACCAGCAGCAATGCAATGACCCAGGATAACTCTGAGGGTCTTAGGAGAAAGAACACTATCCACATTCAGAGGAAGAACTGTGGGAGCAGGAACACAAAAGAAAAACAACTGCTTTATCAAATGGGCTGATGGGGATATAAATGGGGATGTAGACTCTAAACGATCACCCTAGTGCAAATATCAACAACATGGAAATAGGTCTTGATCAATGACACATGAGTGGAATCGTGCATCAGCTATGGGAGTGGGATTGAGGGAGGGAGGGAAAGAACATGAATCATGTAACTATGGAAAAATATTCTATAGTAATTAATTAAATAAAAATTTTCAATTAAAAATCAATCAATTAAAAAAAGATGAGAGAGCAGAGGTAAGAAGGCCCATTAGAAGACCACTATAACAGCCTAGCTAGGTAGGCAGAGTACTGGGCTGAGAGTCAGGAAGATATGTTTTCTTAGTTCCAGTCTGGCCTCAGACACTTACTACCCGTGTGACCCCTACCAAGTCATTTAGCTCTATTTGCCTCAGTTTCCTCATCAGTAAAATGAGCCAGAGAAGGAAGCAGCAAACCAATAAATTTCAGTAAATTTGCCAAGAAAACCCCCAAATGAGGTTTACTGAGAGACCAACATGACTGAACAACAACATAATATTCCAGGTGAGAAGTTAGGTAGTCCATGAAACAACAAGCCTTTCCTAAGCATATATTACATTCCAGTGACTTGGCTAATTGCTGGACAAAGAAAGTGAGGCAAAAACACAGTCTCTACATGCAAAGAGCTTGCATTTTAGTGGAGGAGACAGTATGAAAATAGCCATTTGCAAACAAGATCTAGTCCTGATCCATGTACAGTGTGAGGAAGGCCTGGAAGAGAGGATGGCAGTGGGAGGGGACAGTGGGGCCTGGATACTAGATCTATCGCCCTCTAAGAATTGATGGGACCTGTTAATAGACTGACTATCAGGGGTGGAGGAGAATGAGAACTAATATTGGTCTGGGGGGGCTTCATGATATATGTGTAGGAAAATAGTGGTGCCCTCCAGCAAGACAGAGTCATGGGAAGATAAAATATTACGACTGCCGATGGCAGGGGCTGAGAAAGGTGGTGGTGGTGGGGGAAATGTGTCACTGCAGAAAGAGACACTTGGAATAGATAGCAGGGGGAGCGTTCAAAGGGTAAGATCAAGCAGGGAGACAATGATTCTGGTAACTGATCTGAATGGAGGATTCTCCAGGGAATGAGTCGGCAGGGAGAAGCTGGAAGTCAGGCCAAGGCTGTTATCTTCCCGACTCCCCCGTTCCCTCCCACCCACCCTCTTCGACTTTTGGCAGGCAATTTGGCTTCCTAGTGCTGTCCAGTAATTGCAATAATAAATTGAATAATTAAATTAAATCCACAGAAGGGAATTAAATATTAATTTCTAATAAGCCACTCAGAGCGTTCCCTGGGGTGGGGGAAAGAAGGAAAGAGAAGGGTGGGCTCACATTCAGCAGCCAAAGTGAGGAGCCTGCTATTCCCAGGCCCTCTTGAGGCTGAGAGAGGTCAGCATGACTGAATAGAATGAAGTCTGGGCTGGGAGCCAGGAGACATGAGCTCGAGTCTGAGTTCTAGCCTTAGCCACAGAGACATTGTGGGATCATGGGCAAGTCTCTTCCTTTCTCTGGGCCTCAGTTTCTTCCTTCCTTTCTTTCCTTTTGAAATTCTTGACTTTCTGTCTTAGAATTGATACTAAATATCAGTTCCAAGGTAAGAGCTAGGTAATTTGGGTTAAGTGACTTGCCCAGGGTCACACAGCTTGAAATCAAATTTGAACCCAAGCCCTTCAATCTCCAGGTCTGGTTTTTTAACCACTGAGCCGCCCACCCTGCCTCTTAGAGACCAGTTTCTTTATCTTAATTATAGACTTTCAGCAAGGTTTCTAGAATGGTAGATCAGATGTGTACTATGAACATAATTTCCTGGATTTTAAAATGGTATTCATTCACTCATATGCAAGAGAACAGGTCACATTTCATGCTCAGCCCTGTGCTAGTCAACATTTTTGTCAGTGACCTGGATAAAACAATAGATTAAGTTCATCAGATTTGCTTATGATCAAGAGCTCTCTAGATGGCAGTCAGGTTCCCAAAAGGGTTGATCATTGGAATAAATATAGTAAAACATAATTCAATAGGAATCATTGCAAATGATGCCTTCTTCTTGAGTAGCAAAAATCAATTTACCAAGTACGTTAAACAACACTTTTTCTGAAAAAGATCTGAAAGTTTTAATGGACTTCAAGTTTGAAAGGTGTCTGCAATGTGATTTGGTAGCCAGAAGAGTAAATGTATTTTGGGTCCCATTAAGGGAAACCTAATTTCCAGGAATAAGGAGGAAAAAGTGTTACTTTACTCTCATTGGATTTCATTGCATGTATTTTGATTAATTCTAGTAACATTCTTTTAAGTCTTTGATAATCTGGAAGTGCCCAGAAAAAGGTGACTAGGACGTTGAAGGCCTTTGAATCTATTTTTTGAGCATTCCACATGACATTACACTTCCTCACTCTGGGAATTTTCACTGAATGTCTATGTCTGGAATTCTCTCCTTTTCATTTCTACCTCCTTGCTTTCTTTAAGTCTCAGCTAATATTCTGTTTTCTGCAAGAAAACTTTCCCAGTCCTTAATTTAGTGCCTTTCCTCTGAGAAGATCCTCAGTTTCATCTGTCTTTATCTTCTTTGAGCATAATTGTATGCATGTTCTCTTTCCTATTAGACTGTGAATTTTTTGTGAGCAGGAACTGGCTCTTGCCTTTTGTTGTATTACTAGAACTTAGCACAGTGCCTGGCATATACTAAGCATTTTATAAATGCTAGTTGCTTCACTCACTGACAAATAGAAGGAAATGGGAATGTGTGTTTAGAGAAAAGAACATAGTAGGGGCAGGGTGATCAACTTCAAGTATTTGAAATGGCTTTTTTGTGGCCTCAAGGGCAAATAGGGAGAAGTCAAAAAGAAACAAATTGAGACTTGATGTCAGGAAACTTTCTAATAGTTATGTCCAAAAGTAGAATGGATTGATCTGAGTGGTGGAGTGTTTCCCTCTTTAGAAGTCTTCTGGTAGAGCTGGAAAGCTTCTCTGGATGGCAACTAAGAGTTGGATATCTAATTTTTTGGGTATATTGTAGTAGGTCTTCCTTATGGATATAGATTGGCTCAGATGAGGCAGGGTTGCACAAAACCATCAGCTTCACTCTCTCTTCCAGAGTCAAGGAAGTTCAGTGGCAGGACAAAAGTCAGCATGACTAGTGATGGCCCTAGATACGGTGGATGATTTTGGCTTCTATGATGTCTAACCAAGCTCTAAGATCTCCATATCACCAGCTTTTGCCACTTTCATGGCCATTGGAGCAAATTATTCTCATCTGCTCATTCTGCCAGGGAAAGTCTTCAAATGAGGGTAACCCATAGGCTTCAACCCCATCAGTGAGTTAGGGACAAGATGATGAACTGTGAACTGGATGACTGTATAGTTAAGTCCATCTGAGAACAAATTTAATATTTGGAAGGAATTTGAATTTTATCTGCTTTGGTTTCCTGCTTGTTGGCAGCATCTCTGACAGAGGGATATAGGTAGCCTTAAACAGTTTTGGTTTTAGGGAGTTTTCTACTTTTGAGACAGCTTATTCATTCAGAGACTGCTCTCAATGGAAAGAAGTCTTTTCTTATAATGACCTCAACTTTCCTTCTTTACACCTTTCCACACACCAGTAGCATTCAGCTAGGGAGAAAAGAGCTTTTAAAGAGTAGAATACAGTGATTTTTCCACCGGAGAGAATCATGAATATGACTGCTTAGCTGTGTCTTCTTCCATAGAGAAGCTCAGAGTTCATAATTCAAGATCAATTTATACATTGTCATTTGGGGTGGGAGGTATGACAAAAATTCCCCAGGAACTTTATGGAAATCAAGAATGGAGAGTCAGCTCTAGAGGAAGGAGGAGAAAGGAGGTGGGCAGGGCTTGACAAGTGAAAAGAAACCTAAATTGATTATCTGTGGACCTGGAGTCCTGCCCATCTATCATTCTTCTATAGCCCTTACAGCTTCCATTCCTTTTATCTCCCATGGTATGAAGCTGGAGCCCAGGACTGGTTGAATTCTCCCCTTTTTACTGAAGAAGCCCAGCAAGAATTTTGCCTGTACAACAGTCTCACCTCCAATTTACATGAGAGAAGCAGCCAATCAGCCAACCACTTGGGCCATGTGATTATCAATCAATCAGCCAGTCAGCCAGCCAATGAATTTTTCAGCCAGTCAGACAGGCAGCTAGTCACTAAGTCAATTAATCAGCTAGTCAGTCAATATTTGTTGATCATCTGCTCTGTTCATATTATTTCTTCAGCTAATAAAATTCCTCATGGAAGATCTAGTTTGCACTTTATTAAGTGACCATAGTTCAGAGCCATCTTGTGAAGTAGTTTAAAAACATTGAATCAGTAATGGGAAGAGTAGCTTTCACTGCATGGTTCATAGGCATCTCACAATAGCAGGAGGGCTACTTGCTAAAGAAGGGAAGGAGTTGCAGAAAAGGGAAAAAAATAATTTAGTAATCACCTACTATATGCCAGGCATTGTACAAAGCTCTTTATAAATTCTATCTCATTTGATGCTCAAAACAACTCTGGGAGGTCTTTTTATCACTATTTTATAGTTAGAAACTGAAGCAGAAAGAAGTTAGAGTTGCCAAAGGTCATATATCTAGAAAATGTCTAAGGAGAATTTTGCACTTAAGTCTTCTTGACTCCAGCACCAGCTATACAATATCCCACCTAGAAAACTTGTTCAAGCAGTGCTAAACCATTTCAAAATGATCAGACCCATCCACACTGGTGGAAACTTGTTTAAACTATTTCAAACCAGTTAAAACCAGTCAGAAATAGTTCAAACATGTTAAAAATTATTAAAAACAAGTTTAAACTAATCAAAACAATTTCAGATTGGTTTAGACCAGTAGATATGTATCAAAATAGGTTTAAGTCAGGTTATAGTCATTTGAACTGGTCCAAATCTATTTAAATCAATTTGAATTGGTTAAAGTCAAATGGCTGAAATTGTTTTAAGCTGGTTCAAATGACTTAAGACCAGTTCAAACCAGTTCAGTTAGTCTGAACTGGTTTGAGAGATGATTAGGAAATATTGAACTGAGATTTGAATTCAGATGGTCCAGCTTTAAGACCAGCAGGTATCTTCTGTCCCTTATAAAACTGGGTAAAGAGGACTGGATTGTGGGAAATTTAGATCTGACAGTGGAATACAAAACGAAAAGCATCAATTTTCAAAAAGCTTTCTGAATGGAGGACACTATGAGCCTTAAAACTTTTACAGACTTAGTCTGTAATTAACCACAAGAGAAATTCTAGGTCTGTGAGCTGCTTTCCACCACGGCCTTGCTGCCCCTTCCCCAGATGTGGGCTTTTCAAAGTTTGTCTTCAGATGCCTCTCATTCAAATGTGATCTGAAGGCAGGAGGAGACTGGATTCTTTTCAAATGCAAATAATCCTATGAAGAGCAACATATGGCCCAGGTGCCAGTGGGAGCCTGTCCCCCTCTAGCTAAGCTTTGGTATCACTTTCTTTTGAGGGGCCCCAAGACACATACTCAAGGCCTGCTAGGGGGAGGAGGTGAGTGGGAGCATAGTGAGGGGGGGAGAAAAGCAGGGTTCAAGAGGCAGTGGGAATCAGATTTTATGCTTCAGAATTTCAAAGTCTAACAAGGAAAACTAAGTGTAGAATAGTAATAATAATATGAACAAAAATAATGATAATGTTTCATTACTTTGATGGAGACTGATCTAGGGTCTTTTTGGTATGGCTGGTTCCCTTGTGGTCTGGATAACAACCTATCCATGCTCTCTCATCTTGTGTTACTCTTGTCTGTAGGGATGATGGTCCTGTGATTTCAGCAGTATGGAGTGTTGAAATTCTTTTCACTATGTCAAAGCAAAGCAGTTAGTGATTGGTAACTTATGGTCTTTTACAATTGTTTGAGGACACTGTTCTCATTTAAAAGTACAGAAGCAGAATCTGAACCCAGATCTCATTGCCTTCTAGGCTAATAAGTAGTCTTAATGTCCTCCTCTTCTTTCCCCACTTCTACTGGGCCTCCATAATGGTCCATCTACATTTTAAAAAACTCTTTTCTTCCACCTTGGAATCAATACTGAATATTGGTTTCAAGACAGAAGAATGGTAAGGGCTAGGCAAGGGGGGTTAAATGACTTGCCCAAGAGCTATGAAATGTCTGAGGCAAAATTTCCCATCCCTAGGCTTGGTTCTCAATCCACTGAGCCACGTAGCTGCTCCCAATAACGGTCCATCTTAAATGCTGAAGACCTTTTCCTGATTCTCCCAATATTTAATGGTTACCAAGAGAGAATGGGAATTTCTCACATATAGTTCTTTATTCTGGATGTGAGAACAGCCCATCTACTTTTCCCATCATCCATCTCTTTGATATGTAAATACATCCATGAATAACAATGACAATAATAAATCTTATTTCTATAGCATTTTAAAGTTTATAGATAACAATAATAGTTAGCTTTTTTATAGCACCTTAAGGTTTGTGTAACATCTTTCAAATACAGACTCTCATTTAATTCTCACGACAAAGGAAAGGGAAAGGAACAGAAGGAAATAAGCTTTTATTTGGTAGTTCCTATGTGCCAGTGAGTTAGGAAGGCATTTGCTCAAGCATGTGAAGTGGAATGGGCCGATGAGAACACTTTGTTGCAATGGCCATGAAGCTGGCTGAAGCAGATGCTGAAGGGCACTTAGAACTTGGGTAGACTTCAAAGACATCAAGGTTATCCACTGAATCCTGGGCCATCCCCAGTGGATTCTTTTTATCTTGCCATTGGACTTTGATGATTCTGGAAATACGAGTAAAGCCAATGACTTTGTGCAACTTTGCCCCACTTAAATCCAGTTCATACATAAGTCAGGACACATCACCTGGTAATGTCATTGATCCTCTTCAGGAACAAAGGACAATCAATAACAAGTATGTGCCAGGCACTCTGCTAAGCACTTTTTACAAATATTATCTCATTTGATCCTCCCGATGATCTTGGAAGGTAGGTGCTAATATTTTACATTTTGCTGATAGGGAAACTGGGACAGACAGATAAAATGACTTCTTTGGGTCATACTATTTAGGTCTTCCTGATTTCAAGTCTAACAATCTACATTTTACCTAACTGCTTCACAGTAGTTCCTTAATTAGTCCAAAGATTATCATTCCATTTCTATAGAGGAAGAGATAGACTCTCAGAGAAGTTAAATGACTTACTTAAAGCCATCAATAAGTATCAGAACTCAGTCTTGAATCCAGATCTCCTGCTAAGGTGGACTCATATGTCCCACAAACCCCACCAAGTATCTGTAAACAATCAAAAGCACAAGGAAATAATAACTAGCTGATTCATATGGGGTCACCTTTCAGAGAAGACATATGGGTTGCTTAGATTTATAATTATGAGAAAACTCCTCACATCGATCATATAACCTGTCTTTGATTAAGAGGGTTAAGCTTTCCTGTCACACAGGAAGGTTCAAACAATGCTCAACATCCACAATCACTGCCGTCCTAGGAGTCTGCTTAGAAAAAAAGCAAAATCTGGCTAAAAGTTTCCCTGGGGTGTTTAACATATCATTAACATCCCATTGACATTATGGTTTGCTCCCCCTCACCCCCCACCCCCACCTCTCCCCACCATAAATGGGCAAATAGAGTGAATCATGGGTAAAGCCACCAGACCAAAGTGGATCATGGGTAAAATAACATCAGTTTCTTGGAATTGACAGGGCAACAACTACCCAAAGAAATAACCTCTTCCTTAGTAACTAATCAATATAAAAACCATTCCTGAAAATCCACCTTCCTTACCTTACCTTACTTACCTCCCTTACTTATTTATTTGCTTCTTCTTGTTTGGCATCTCTTCCCTGAGGTCTACTATGACTTTTCTTTAAAAAAACAAAACAAAACAAAACAAAAAAACCCTTACCTCCTGTCTTAAAAGCAATAATAACTGTTGGTACCAAGGAGAAGAATTGTTAGGACTAGGCAATTGGGATTAAGTGAATAGCTCAGTCACACAGCTAGCAGGTGATTTAGTACAGATTTGAACCTGGGACCTCCCATTTCTAAGCCTGGCTCTTTATCTACTGAGTCACCAAGTTGCCCCAGAAAATTCCATGACATTTCAAAACCTTCGTACTTATCTTTCTCATGCTTGAATAAGCATTGCTTATCCGAGTCTTTGTCCCTATTGAATTTTAGAGTTCACAGTCAATGTTACATCAGTTAATCAGCAAGTCTTTATTAAGCAAGTACTATGTTCCAGATATCATGCTAGGTTCTGGGGATACAAATATGAAGAATGAAACAATTCCCCTGCATAAAGAGCCGCATCATGGTGCTTTATTGTTGTGGTTCAGTTGTTTTTAATGTATGTCTAATTCTTTGTGACCCCATTGCGGGATTTCTTGGCTAAGATCTGGAGTGATTTGCCATCTCTTTCTCCAGATCATTTTACAGATGAGGAAACTGATGCAAACAGGGTTAAGTGACTTGTCTAGGGTCACATAGATAGTGAATGTCTGAAGCCAGATTTGAATAAAGGAAGATGAGTGTTGCTGACTCCAGGTCCAGTGCTCTACCTACCAAATCACCTAGTTGCCCCATAGAACTTTATACATGGTAGCAATTTAATTTAAAATAACATTTCCAAGAGAAGACGAAGAAATGATCTACTTGAATAATATTATCTTCTATGTCTATTGTCCTTTAAGATTTACAAAATGCTTTCCTTACGAAAACCCTGCCAAGTAGACAATGTAAAGCTATTTCCCTCATCTTATAGATAAGGAAAAGGAGAATCAAAAGTCAGCAGTTAGAAGTATAAGAAATTGTCCTAGCCTCACCACCTAGTGGGTGGTGCAGTGGATAGAGAGGCAGGACTTAGGGTCAGAAAAACAGGAGTCTGAATCCTGCCTCTGACTCTTCTATCTGTATGATCCTCAGAAGTTACTTACCCTCTCCCAGCCTCAGTTTTCTCATCTGTTGAACAAGGACAATAGCATCTGCCTCATGGGGTGCTTGTGAGGATCAAATTAATTAAAATACGTAAAGGGTTTACAAACCAAAATGTACTCTATGAATGCTTTTTTTTTCAGTTTTAACAAATGGAGAAGTGAAGGGACTTCCTCAAAGGCACACAGCTAGCCAGGTTTCAAACTTAAGTATCCTCACTCTCAAATCAACTCCTCTTTCCTCTATATTATTATTCTGTGCTAGGATTTGTCCCTGACACATTTAATATATAATTAATGTGTACAATGGATCAATCAGTTAAAAAACATTTATTATAAGTATTTATAATGTACCAGGTACTGTACAAAGTAAGCTCTGGGGTTACAGAGAAAGACAAAAAACAAAATTTAGATCCTGTCATCAGAGGGCACGTTCTAATAAGAGAGACAACATGTAAATAACCAGGAAGGAGATTGTATAACCAGAGCTTGGTGCTCTCTAACACGTGAGACCCCAGGTAGCTAGGAGTCACTCAAGTACTTGGCCTGAGCTGGCATGCATGCTACCTGCATCCTTTCCTCAGACTCTCATAACAACAGGCATCCCTTCCCTCCTTGGTTCTGACCCATGGTGAGTACTGTGAATGTTCTCTTCTCCAACGGGTCTCGGCCATTAAATTAAATTTCATGGCTCAGCCTCCTCGCCTACTTAGGAAAATTCCTTCCCTTTGCCTTATATGAGATGAATTTCATTCAAGGTTACTTAAAAGACATTGTGTAAGTCCTAACCAGAAGAGTTACAATGAATCAAAGGAGGTTGATCACAACGTACCCAGGATGTACTTTTCTAGCCCAGGACCCATATGGGTCCTGTATCAACCCATCAAATCCATGGAAGGTGACTTGCAACTTGCTATCTGTGAGGATGAAGAATTAAACTCTTATTAAGGAAATAATAGGTGGTGGTATAATTCCATACATACATAAATTTCTGATGGGGAAGAACAGACAATAGATGGCTTTAAAGGATGCCTAGATTCCATGTTCTCTCAGGATTCTAAATACTCAACAACTGTCCAGTGTTTGTGAGTTCTAGTAGACTGTATTTCTTCAAAAAAGACAATTTTGCCTTTTTTTTT
>NC_058130.1:698987545-698988525 GCF_016433145.1 Gracilinanus agilis | reverse complement strand
GGGGGGGGGGGTTGAAGGGGAAAGGGGAGCATGAATCATGTAACCATGTTAAAAATGAATATTAATAAATGTTAAAAAAAAAACTTATCCCCATATGAAATTATAAGCAGCAGAAAGATAGGGGAAAGAGGAGAGGAGAAGAAAAATGTTTATTAAGGGGTTACCATGTGTCAGATACTATGCTAAGTATTTTATAAATATCTCATTTAAAACTCACAAGATATCTGGAAGGTAGGTATAGTTATCATCTTCTACAGTTGAGGAAACTGAAGCAGATAAAGGTTAAGCCCAGTACTCTAGCTACTTCACCACCTAGATGCCTAGGTAGGGAGCATGCCATTTCTTACCACTGAAAAATAAAAGCTGACCATGGAGCCAAACCCATCCGTAGAGGTTTGTTTGTTTGTTTGTTTGTTTGTTTTTTTAGTTTTTTTTTTTTTAATCCCTTGCCTTCTGTCTTTGTCTCAGTTCTAAGACAGAAGAGCAACAAGGGTCAGTATAACTGAGGAACAGTATTTCCTCCACACCTGGAACAGAGCTAATTTTCAACAGATAGACAAAATAAAGGGGAAAAATAACCCCCCAAATGCGTAAAAGTCAGATCAAAAGCCCAGTGCTAGAAGAATCTCAAGAGAAATGACCAAAATATAAACTCAGAGGAGGACAGCAATATAAAAACAAAAATGTATAAAGCTTCAAAAAAATGTGAGAGGATATCAAATCCAAAGGGAAACCCTGGAAGAGCTCCAAAAAAGGATAGAAAAATAGAAAAGTGGCAAGGGCTTAGCAATCGTGTTTAAGTGACTTGCCCGGGGTCTCACATCTTGGAAATGTCTGAAGTCAGATTTAAGCCCAAGTCCTCCTAATTCCAGACCTGGGGCTCTATATATTGTGCTATCCAGCTACCCCAACTTTGGTGTGTGTTTGTGTGTATGTGTGTGTGTGTGTGTGTGTGTGTGTGTGTGTGTGTGTGTGTGTGT
>NC_058130.1:698973148-698987535 GCF_016433145.1 Gracilinanus agilis | reverse complement strand
TGTGTGTGTGTGTGTGTGTGTGTGTGTGTGTGTGTGTGTGTGTGTGTGTGTGTGTTTTAACCCTTACCTTCTGTCTTAATATCAATTATAAGACAGAAGAACAAGACATAGACAGTTGGGGTTAAGTGACTTGCCCATGGTCACAGAGCTAGGAAGTCTCTGAGACTAGACTTGAACAAAGGTCCTCCCAACTCCAGGACTGATGCTCTATTCACTGTGTTACTTAGATGTCCCCTCCTTTGTTTTTGTTTTTGCTTTTTTCCCAACATAGAGCAGGTACTTATTAAATGGTTGCTGAATAATTTGTTTTATTGAGATTGGAAGAATTATTGTCAAAGCAGTACATATGAAAGATTAGACTGGTGTACAATACAGCACAGATAGAAGGGGAGACTCTTGAGGATGCAGGTAAATTTTCCATTTCAGAAATCACAAACAAGATGATTGGTGAATACATGTGAGCAACTGGCTGTGCTTTCCCCTGACCTGATAACATCTTTTGTTGGTTTGAATCTATAAGAACATCTAAACATGTCTGTCCAGAATGTACTTTAGGAGTTAATTCATTCTTCCTTTCATTTGTATCACTCACGGTGTAGTTTTCACTTGATGGATTAGTTCTGAATTATTCTTTAAGGTACCTGGAATAACCAAAGGGCCGGAAAGACATAGACTGTCGAAGATGGAAGGCACATCAGAAATTATCAGTATTATCCCTTCATATATTATCAAATAAGATAATGTGTATAAAACACTCTGAAAACCCTAAAGCACTATATAAATGTCAGCTGTTGTTATTATGTTAATTTTCACTAAGGACTGAAGAGCAATTCTTCAAATGATAGCTCTATGAGCTTGATTTCATTTCCTAGTAAAATCCTTCCTTATCCTCCAAGGCATTCATTTGTTATTATATATTTTTGTTTTTAATAATGCCTTTCATTTTCACTTTACATTCATTTAGAAATATATACATCGACTTACCCAGCAAACTTTCCTTTGCAATAAAGGTTAAAAGTAGAAAAGAAACAGTTTAGCAAAATCTACCAACATATGCAACACATTTGGCAGTCTATATAACTTTTTCAATACTTAGTCTCCCACCTCTCCAGGAAAAGTAAGGAATTGCACTTTTTTTCATCTCTTCTCCATGACCAAGTCTGTTTATTACAATTATGTAAAGTTTGGGTATATTTCTGTTCTTTTCTGTTTATGTTGTGATAATATATACATACACACACATATGTATATATATATATATATATAATATCCATTCATGGTTCAGCTTACTTCTCTCTATATCTTTGTATTATTACTCATGTGATACATGAATTAATATACATATGTATATATATATATATATATCTTTGTATATGTCTCTAAATTCATCATTTCTCATAGCCCTGATAATAGTCTATTGTGTTTATGTACCATAATCTGTTTTGCTACTCTTCCAAAGAAGCAATGGGATAAAAATGAATATTCTCTGGGCGTAATGGGCACGATAGGAAACTGCTTTATCCATGGTCAGTCTTAATGGCATAATTGCATTTTCCTATCTAAGATGAGACCCATCATCTAATCCCCCATGTGAGACCTTCAGCTTTGTAGAACTATTTTTTTCTATTACAATTTTTGTAGCTGGGTGATTCAGTGGACAGAGCATTTGAACTAGAATCAGGAAGACCTAAGTATGAATCTCAGCTCAGGCATTTACTAGCTACGCAAACCTTGGCAAGACACTCAATTTATAACTCAATTTCCTCATCTGTGAAATGAGGATGATAATAGCACCTGCCTTCCAGGGTTCTTGTGAGAACAAAACAATAAATTTAAAAAGCATGTAGCAAAAGACGTGGCACATAGCTTTGTTGATTGTTGAGCCATTTTAGTTATGTTCAACTCTTTGTGATTTCTTCAACCTTTGTCCTTCTATTTTCTGGGCAAAGATTTTGTACTAGTTTGCCATTATATTCTTCAGTGGCAAATAGAGGTTAAGTGATGTGCTTAAGGTCACACAACTAAGAATTTTTTAAGGTTGGATCTGAACTCTTATCTTCCTGACTCTAAATCTAATGATTTATCCACTGTGCCATCTAGCTATCTCTGCATTACCTAGCTAGTTGCTATTTAATAAATGCTTGCTTCTTTCCTTTTTTTAAAATCTCTTTTGCTTCAGGAAATGTAGCTATCCATTCTCTTCAACATTTTCTTTTGACTGTTGAATAATCCTTAATTAGTCAATTTAAGTACCTTCATAGCAGAAGTCCTTTCTCCTGAATACCTGCAATATTTGTTATTTGGTATTAAAATTGTGAAATTGAACTACTACCTATTTTGGAATTATATTTGTATTATTTTCTTTGTTTTTTACTCTGAAATCAAGCAGTACGTTATTGCCTTGTACTTATAAGTTTGGGGAATTTCCTTATATTTAATTGGGAATATTATATTCAGTTGTAAGAATGTGTTATGTTCTTCTGGAAACCTGTCCTTAAGTTATCTTTGTGCATCTTTTCTTTGAGGTCAAACACTTTGATCATATTAAAGGCATCTTTTGCCAAAGTGAAGAGAGTGGTGAGTTTGGTGTCAGGAAGAATTGAATTCAAAACACTCCTCAGATTATACATGCATAGCTGTGTAATCTTGAATAAATCACTTAACACTCATTTGCCTCAGTTTTCTCAAATAACTTGGAAAAATGAATAAATAAAATTGTGAAAATAAATGGGATGTCCCTCAACTGGGGAATGGCTGAACAAAATGTGATAAATGATTGTGATGGAATACCATTGTTGCTACGATGAATGATGAACTGGAAAGACCTATGCGAAACTAATGCAGAGTGAAATAAACAGCATCAGGAGGACATTATGCACAGTAACTGAAATGTTATGAGACAATCAAAAGTGATAGACTTTACTACTTATACCAATACAATGATGAAGGAAAATTCTGGGGACTTATGAGAAAGAATGCTATCTACCTTTAAAGAAAGAACTTTTGGAGTAGAAATACAGATTAAAACATATGATTTATTACTTGTTTATTTGGGTACATGATTTGGAGTTTTGGTTTTAAAATATTATTTTCTTACAAAAATGAATAATATGGAATATTTTGAGTGATAATACAGGAACTTCTTGTCAACTCTGGGAGCAGGGAGGAAAAGGGGGAGAGAGACAACATGAATCATGTAACTTTGGAAAAAAACTTATGTGTAAATTTGTCATTGAAATAAAATAAAGATAAAATTTAATTAAAAAAATAAAATTGGGAAAACAATGGAACTTACCGCACAGGGTTATCATGAAGATCAAGTGAGATATTTATAAAATTTCTCATAAAAGTTCTTGGAACAGAGTAGGTATTAGAAGAATCCTTAATCATTTACTTCTTATATAGAATTAATGTGCTCTTTTAAAGTATTTTCATTTTCCTTCTCTTCTGGAATAGAGGAGCAGAGCTGAATCATGGAGGCAAGGTCCTTCTGGGGAATATCCAGGTGAATATTAGAACATAAATGTCAGATTATTTATACTAGCTGTATCTGATACTTAAGAGTATAGGTGCCGGATGGTATATCTGAACTTTTTTAATTTGTCTAATTTTATTTCATGTGGTTATTATTAGTATCATATTTTATTGATAATATTTCAATAGCTCTTCTGTATCCTTCTCTTTTCTCAAATGTGTGTCCCCTTAATTCAAATTTATCACAGTGGCTAGCTATGAATTACTTATCTCTGGCTCTAGTTATTGGTGACCTGCACCAAATTATTTCCTTTATTTGTCATTATGATTTGCACAGAATTCAAATCTGGAAAAAAAAAACTAATTTCCCAGTAGCAGAGTAGGCTCTTCAATTCTTCTATTGATGAAATCATTCCCTCTATGTTTTTCTCACTAATTAACATGATATTGGCTTTGGCTCTAACATAGAGTTCTCTCCCAAAAGAGAAAGATATTAAAAAAATACAATACAATGTAAAAGTATGAAATAGATATGGAATTAGATTATTCCCACTGCAAAAATGATCAGAGAGGGGAAACTGAAAGTCAAGCCTTGGTGGAATATAAGGTTTGTCAATGCTACTAATAAGCTGTTTTATATTAAATCTTTGCTCATAAGATTACTATCGAATGCCAAGCATCAACTGCTCCTCAATCATTCCTAACTCTCTGCTGCCAACCTAATCCTTGGAACTAGTCTCCTCTTACTGATGTTGCAACCAAACTGACTCTTGTTGCATGTCATTATGGCTGCAACACAATGTGTTGACTTTCTCTAGGAATTCATAGTACCTCCAGGATATTTTTGACATTCAAATGTCCATGATAAAGGAAGAAACAACTTAAGAGAAACAGACTATCCAGAGGAAACTGGCATAAGCATTGACAGTTGAATATCTGTATTATGTTGTGAGATTCTGTCAAAATAATTTTGGGAAAAGAAGAGCCAGTTGATAAACTCATACATAGTTTTGTCATCTGGACAGGTACCACCAAAGAGGATTGTCAGTCATAGGGTTTTTTAAATTTTATCAGCTAACTTATCTCACCCCCTTTTTATACTCACAGGACAGGGAGTAAAATCATGTTATTTTAAAGTGTTTAAAAAGTCCTTTGAGCACACATGGAAGGACTTTATGAAAGTATGGCATTCCCAAAGGCCCACTCAATGTGTCATATCATTCATAAAATCTCTAGAATTCCAGAGAAGGTCCTTTCAACTTGTTAGAGTCCCTCATCAAGAATCACCTGGTCTATGCCCAATTATATGACAAGAAATATGACACTATAGGTTAAATGGACAAATATTTACAAGAATATAAATTGTCCATATTAACAAAAGAGAAAATAGAATACTTAAATAATCCCCTATCAAAAAAAAAAAAAAAAAAAGAAATTCAACAAACCATTAAGGAATTTCCTAAGGAAAAAAATCCTCAGGGACAGATGAATTCACAAGTGAATTCTATAAAACATTTAAAGAACTAATCCCAATATTATACAAACTCTTTAACAATATAAACAAAGAAGGACTCTTACCAAATTATTTTTATGACACAAATATGGCACTTATTCCCAAGCCAGGAAGACCAAAAACAGGGATAGAATCCTTGGGTTTATTTAAATAGTTACTAGTCACCCTCCTTCTATTTTTGTCCTTTCTTTAATTTATGCTTCTCACAACCATCAAAGAATTTTGTTTCCTAAGACAAAGATCTGATTATATCATACTTTTACTCAAAAACTTTCAGTGGATAATTATTAATATATAATTACTTAGGGCAACTTTGTGGCTTAGTGGATAGAAAAGCAGGCCTTTAAACAGGAGGTCCTAAGTTCAAATCTGAGCCCAGACACTTCCTAGGTGATTGACCCTGGGCAGGTTGCTTAACCCAAATTGCCTATCCCTTGTTGCTCATCTGCCTTGAAATCTTTATTTATTATTGATTCTAAGACTGAAAGTAGAGACTTAGAAAAAATGATATTACTCTAGGAATTGTAGATTGGAAGTCTCTATACCAATGCAGATGAAAATCCCTCCATAATGAAAAATTTTAAAGATTTGTTTGATTTGCAGAGTGTTTCAAGGTTTTGTCTGTTGTCCCAAAACAGGGGGTTGAAAATTTATTATATCTAAGTTAAAATTCAAAGTCTTTGGTTAGTCTTTTAACTTCACTCTCAATCTGTTCTGTATTTCTAAAATTATTGGATGTTACACTGCATTATAGCAAAACTAATGTATTAGGTATTCTCTGAACTCAGCATGCAATCTCCTGCTTCCATGTATCCACTATGTGGAAAATACAGTCTTTTCTTCCTTCTAGTTTTCCCAAAATTATATTAACTAAAGTGTAGATTCCAATAATAAATCTTCTGGAAAGTCTTCTTTTATTCTCCTTAGCTTTTATTATTTTTTAAACCCTTACCTTCTACCTTAGAATCAATACTATGTATTGGTTCCAAGGCAGAAGAATGGTAAGGTAATGGCAATGGGGTTACATGACTTGCCCAGGGTCATACAGCTAGGAGGTCTGAGGTCAGACTTGATTCTAAGACCTCCCATCACTAGGCCTGGCTCTCAATCAGCTGAGTTACCCAGCTGCCCCTCTCAATACTCTTTCTACTAAAAAAACCCCAAACAATTTATATTTATTTCTTCTTAACTTGGCAAACATAAAATATGAGCAATCTCTTATACAATTAAGATGAAGAGTAGAAAAAGAGAATTACAAATGAAAACTTGGCATCACCATTATGTACAGATTGCATTTTTAAAAATGTTATACAGTAAATTAAATGTTAGTTTCAAAACTATCCTGCTTGTCTGTCTTCTTCTTAAATCCCTTCTGTTCTCATCTGTTCATTTTTTTTCTGGGGTTGGGGAGATTACTTCTTTACCTTTCAATACTCCATTAAAATATTTGTAACACATAAGCATCATCAAGTAAAACAAATAATCACATTGTTCATTTCCAAAAATATAACTTGCACCTCAAGTCCACAATCTCTTTTTCTTTATTTTTAGTTTTTGGCACTAGATAACATATTCTATAATTATATCCTGTAACCAGTCTTTGTCTTGACATCATCAGTGTTGTAAAGTCCTCCACATTTGTTTTTCTTTTCATGATATCACCTTGCTAATTTAGTGATAAGCTCACTTTAACTGTTCTTCAAATCATTAAAGTCTTCCCAAGTTTCTCTGAATCCATCTCTTTTATAATTTTTGTCATAATTATATTTCATTACATTTATGTACTCTGATATTTTCAGTCATTCCACAACTTATGGGCACTATTTTGCTTCTAGTTATGTACTGAAATGAATAATGCTTCTAGAAGTAATTTTGAGTATATAATTATTTTCTCTGTTTTTTATCTTTGTATGTCTTTTTCCCTCTCTCCCATTCCACCTCTTAATCAAATGGAAAATGATAAAAGATAAGTTTGAGCTAAAATTAGAATAAAATGCTTCAATTTCATTGCCTTTCCATTTTCCTTCCTTCCCATACTTGGGTCACTGATTCTTTTTTCTTACTTCACCCTCTCCTTTAAATTGTTCATTTCTATTGCATCACAACATACTGAAATTTGGTTTTACATGTAATTTTTTTCTCTCCCTTTTAAATTCTTTCTATCTCTGTTTCTTTCCACTAAAAATCTCAGAAATATTAAATCCCTCCTTTTCTTCTTTTGTGCTCTAGTACTTTCATTTTTCTATCTATTTTTTATGATCATCAAAACAGAACAGATTTACTCCCACTGTACCCTTTACTTGTCTTATTTCACTTATTTTATGACCCTTTGAAAGCTTAAGTTTCTGCTCAACTGTATTTATGATTCTAGATATTTTTTGACTGTTATACTTGGCAAAATATCAACTTACCTCTGGTCACTTCATCATGAATACTAGAAGGCATTTTATTCTAGGAAAGGCCCATTTCCCCCTAAAAGTTATGTTTTATTTTGCTGAAAAGTTATATTTGGTTGTAAATCTTTATATATTTTTTTCTGTTTGGAATACTGAATTCCAACTCTTGGAAGATTAGATATTTGTCAAGTCTTCTGTGAAACAATTATATTTCCTTCATACTGAAATGTTTCTTTCTGTTTAATGAAGTGTGCTTTCTTTGATGCAGAAACTCTGAATTTTGGGTATGTTATTTCTGAGTATTTTTATTTGGGGATTGGTTTCAAGAGGTGATTACTGGATTATTTGGTTTTCCTGTTGCCCTCTTGTTCCATTAAAACTAAAACGTTTTCACTTATATTTTTTAAAATATAAAACCTGGGATTTTATTTTTGTTATGGTTCTCAGGAAAATTGATGATGATTAAATTCTCTCTCCTTGATCTGTTTTCCGTGTCAATTGTTTTTTGGTAGGAAACAGCTTACTTTTTTGTTTTTCTTTTTTCCCTAGTATTTTTATTTTGTTCCAATATTTTTTGTTGCTTTATAGTGTTACTGATTTCTCTTTGGTCCATTTGAATTTTCAGAGTTTGTCATATTTTTTTAATTTATCAATTCTCTTAAATCTTTTCTCCACAGCTTTCACTTAATTTATAACCTTAAGATTCATTTATTCTAGGTACACTCATCTTTGTAGCTAAACCATTTTCTTCTCTGAGACTCTATTTTTGAATATTTGTGGAATTATCTTATTCTAAGTTTTCCTCTTGGATAGCTTTTAACTTCTTTTATATTCATGCAATGTCTAATTTCTTCTGTTCATTCATATATGTAGTTTCAGTACATGATTTGGGATTTAGTGACAAGCTAGGCTATATTTCTTCTCATGCTTTTTGGTGGGAGTAGTCAAGCCCTGTTTTGTCTCAACTACTTTTCTGGATGTTGTTATGTTGATAAATAACAGATATTTTGGAGAAGCAGATAATTATGCCAGGACCAGTAACCTTCAAGTCACTTCTTCTCACAGACACAGACTGACAGGCTTCAGTGAGAAAGGAGGGGGTTAGACACTCCTGGCTCTCAAACCCCTCCCCACTAGCAGCTGAGGTTTCAGTTGGAAAATCAAGACAATCTGAGGTACTTCTAGCAAAGTCTGTTGAGGCCCAACTCTAATGATGTCCCCTTTTCTTTAACTTATATTCCCCACAGGTCTGATAGAGGAATAAGTAGAAGCTAGTTATCTAAATGTTGAGGACTGAGATGGATCTGATCTTCTTAAAACTGGCAGCTGAGAGGTTTTAAGCTAGGATGGTAACTATGAGCTGTGAGAATCCCCAAATAATTCCCAGGCACAGATATTGAATGTAAAGCTTATATTAAGAAGTAAAAGGAAAAGCTAGAGAGGGTAATTAAGGTTTTAGATAAGGAAAAGGTGACCCTGATCTGTTAGGTTGAAGCTGCCCTTCCCCAACAGAGGAGGTGGTGAAGGGCCCCTTGACTAAACTGACTCTCTTACCAATGGTGAATATTTCTAATCTCTAAATCACTAAATAGTTGTTGTATTGATGTTAGTAAAGATTAACCCTACAAAGCAGGCTAACCCCTGAGTAGAAACCACAATGGCTTAGCCACAATGGCCACTCAGGTGAACCCCCCAAGTCAGGATCAGTAAACAGGTGATCTGCTCACCTCAACGCCCAGAAAGCAACTATCTAAACACTTCTCAACTGTCCCCTCACCCAAAGTTTTCCAGGGGGGGTTCCCTGGAATTCTGGGTGAGGTTGACCCTGTATTTTGCAGGGATTCCATGCTACAATCTCTACATAACAATGTTTGATGCTGACATTAATTTTTACAGATGAATCTACAACAAGAGGATTAGCAGATATCAATATCCCCAGTCAAAACTTTTCAGTTTGTTCTCTCTACTCAGGGCACTGGGGATTTTCTGGTTCATCTTACATCTAGGCTCTCTTGATCAAGGTATTGGATATGCTAAGCCCATTCAAATCTTCCTTCATCAAAACATTTATAATTTTTAAAATTAAAAAAATATTTTTGCTCACTAGATCTTTCTTTATCAAGAAGCTAAAGTAAATTTTGTCCAGCTTTGATCTTCCTTGATTAGAATATTATTTCTGTTTCAGGATCATCAGATCATCTTTTTTCCCTTCTTTGTGTTTTTCCAAAAAGTAAATCAGATGTGTTTCTGTCTCTCTGAGGTCTTCCCTTGTCAATGTTCTATGTGGTCTTCTGTACCTATAGGGCTTTCATTTCAAATCCTAAGATTTTCCAAGACAGGGTTCTTCTTCTTTCATCTTCTTCCTCCTTGGAATTTCTTCCATTTGGTCAGGATTGGTCTTTGTTCTCCATTTGGTCTATAACTTCTGGTTCTCTCTTTTATTTTGCAGTCCTGAGTTGAGCAAAGGAGAACTTTTAAGTGTCTCTATGGATTTTTGTTCATTGTTCAATTTGTTAATTTTTTTAGATAATTTTAGATTAAAAAGGAAGCCAAAATTACTCATAGATTATTTGGATGGATGGATTGGATGGAAATAGGTGTAAAAGTTAAAGATAGGGCAGGCTAAATATAAAAGGGATTCAAATATCCAAAAATGTTTAAGTTGCTCCTTGTATTATTGTCATAAAATTCTAGATTTATAAAAATGTGTCTTCTTTGAGAGTAATTTTAGGATAAGAAAATTGCTACCTCCCCTAATCAAGAAAATGAACTGTTTGGAGAAGGCCCCAATGGGGATTCCTACAGAAACCACACACTGCACCAAAAGATCCAAAATGAACTTTGGGATGTAGTTAAATTGAACTGTGGGGGACTGAACATATTTATTTTGAATGTACACTCTTATGCCAAAGAGGACTTTTTTTCAAAGTGTCTAGCAATCACTGCTTTTCTTTTCTTTCTTTTATTTCCCTCTTATCCTCAAATAATTGTAATTTCCCCCTAGAAAGTACAATATTATTTGTAAGTCTAGTTAAAGATCTTTAGACATATAAGTTGGTTATGAGTATTGATTCATTGGGGAAACTAGGCATGTAAATCTGGGAGATTTCTACATGTTCATTTTCCAATGGAATCACAGGGGGGACTATGTAATTAGGATTTGCTCCTCAGAGCTCTAAATCCCAGCTTCCCATGTTCCTTTTCACATCATGTGCTAATGTAGGGAGGATGTAAGTTTTGTGTATCCCCGCCTCTCTCTTTCTTCTCCTCTGACTACAACTGGGAAAGCAGGTTTTGTGCCAGCCAGGAGAATCTACACACATGGATTTACTTTTTGTTAGATAATTAGATTTGAACTTCTATTTCTTTTAGTTTATTTTCTTTCTACTTCAAGTGAGTATTAATAAACTTAATAAAATATAAT
The DNA here is from genome assembly GCF_016433145.1 of Gracilinanus agilis. NCBI lineage: Eukaryota > Metazoa > Chordata > Mammalia > Didelphimorphia > Didelphidae > Gracilinanus > Gracilinanus agilis. The sequence continues at coordinate 698,976,728 of NC_058130.1, read as the reverse complement.
ATTTGGAGTTACTGGATATTTGAATCTTACATCCTAGAGGTGATAATGTGTGGTTGTTTATTAAATAAAGGAGTGATATGATCAGCTCTTTATTTTTATAGATTAATTTGACAGCTGAGTAGAAGCTATATTAGAATGAGAAGAGATTTTTATCAGGGAGATCAAGAAGCAGGCTATTGTAGTAATCCAGGTATGAGAAGATGAGGACTTATTCCAGTATGGTTATAGAATCGGGGGTGGGGGGAGGAGTATATGTGAGAAATGTTATGAAGATAAAATTGAAAGGTCTTGGCAACAGATGACTGGATATGGGAGTGGTGATGAGAAAGAATGCATAGTTGAGCATGTTGATTATCAGTGTAACTGGAAGTATGACACTACCCTTCAAAATACAGGAAAGTTAAAAGAACAGAAAGTTTTAGGGAAGAAAAATAATAAGTCCAATTCTTGACATGTCAATTTTGTGATGTTTGCAAAACATCAATTTGAAAATCTAAAAAATATTTAGAAACATGAGTTGGGAGTTTAAGAGAGATCAGGATAAAATAGGTAGAAATGATCATTAAATCAATGGGAGTTGATGACATCACCAAGTGTAATCAGATAAAGGGAGAAGATTATAAGACTCAGAATAAAGCCATGGAAGACACTCATCTGTAATGGACATGACTTAAAGATCCAGTAAAAGAAACTGAGACTCAACAATAATCAGGAAAAAAGCAGTGACATGAAAACCTTGAGAGAAGAGAATATCAAGGAGAAAACAGTGACTAAAGTGTTAAGACTACAAAGAGGTAAAAATGATGAATACTGACATTAAAGACCATTACTTTCATCATTTAAAAGAACACTGACAACCTAAATAAGTGCAGTTTTGATAGAATGATGAGTTGGGAAACCAGACTATAGAGAGTTAAGAGAATAAGAGAAAAGAAAGTGGACATCGATTACAGATGACCATTTTAAGGAGTTCAGCTACAAAAGGCAAAAGAGATATGAAATGGTATCTGGAGAAGATAGGTAGATCAAGTGAGAGTTTTTAGAAGATGAAAAAGACATGGATATTTTTGTTAGAAAGTAACCAGTATACAGGGAGAGATTTTAGATAAATTAGAGAGTGAGGATGATAGAGGGGGCTTTATACCAGAGAAGATGACATATAATTATATCCCTTGTGCATGGAGAGATGTTTGTCTTGGGAAGAAGGTCTATTTCTTCATATGAGATAGGGAAAAAAGGAGGTTGAAGGTATCTGAATGATGTAAGATAAGGAAGAGGAGGAAAGAGAAAGATCGTAGTAAATGACTTCAATTTATTCAATTAAATTTGAGGCAAGATTTTTAGCTGAGAGGGGAAGGAGAGGTGAGTCATGGGAGCTTTGAGAAGGGATAAAGAATTTGGGAATAGCTGCTGTGATGAGTGGGTTGGTGAGTCAATTAGGAAGGTTTAAAAGAATTGCCTTGCCATCATGAGCACCCATTTGAGATTATGTAATATAAAATTATAGTGGATTCAGTCAGCACAGTTCTGTGATATTTGCCAACTTTATAATGCAGCATGCAATAGAAGAGGAGGCAATGGATAGAATAATCTAAGACTGAGAATTGACAGGGAAAGACCACTGATATAATAGAGGGAAATGGACTCAAAAATGAGGACAAGAAAGAACTGAACTGGTTTACCAAGGGGTCAAGATAAGAAAGGAATGAGAGTATCAATAGTTCAGAGTAAATGGCATGGGAAAGTACTGAAAGTCATGGTGAAGATGAAAACAGAGTTTGGGGTTTAAAGACAGTGGGGGAGGAAGAATAAAAGATTTTGATTAGGTAAAGGAATTTCAGAATTCATATGCACAGAAGTGGTACATTTGTGGGTGATGGCAAAAAGATATGACCATATTTATGTTTAAGTGTATCTGACATGGAATAGAAGATTAGATCATGAGAAATTAATACATTGAGCACTTAAGAGGTTAGGGTATTCCAGGAGGTAATGATGTGTATGTTGAATTCTCCTGGCATAAGGGAGAGAGCTGAGAAGAAGAGAAAAATCTGTTAGGCAGGTTCTGAAGTCATTGAGGAAAGAAAGTCAGTGACCTGGAGCCTGGTAGATAAAAGCTACCCAAATTTTAATTGTCTCCTAGGTGTAGATTCTGTGAATTTCAGTTGAGGAGTTACTAAGTGATGATGGTAAAAGGAAAACTGGAAATTTATGAAGAAAACAAGGAATATCCTAACTCTTCCAAATTGAAAATAAACACATATTTTGTTTTTCTCCATCCCAGCTTCAGGTAGCCCTTTGGATCCACGAATTTCAGGTTAGGTACTCCTATATTCAGGGTAACCACCCTCCTCCTAATCCCCAATAATTAAACTTCTCAGATGTTAAGAGTAAAGAAGCAGAAGACATTAGCACACTAGATAATAATTAGTTACATTAAGACACTAATGAATGACCTCTTTCCTTGGGATGGGTGAAGGCGGTTCCCCCTGTAGTGTGTTTCTGGGGTGTCAGTGCCTGCCTTTTTCTTCACCAGGCCTGAACACCATCCTGAGGATACTGACTTTGCCGCTTGTCCCAGACAGAGGCAATTTGTGTAGCTTACTCCAGATTCAAAAATGTCTCTCTCTAACTAACTGCCCGGAAGGGATGCTTGGAGTCTATAAACATAGTGGAAAAACAATTATTAAGCACACCTCTCTATATTCGGACTGTCCCTGCCTTTTATAGAGCTGACTTGGGCTTTTATTGATGGGAAGATTTCCTGCAACTCCTGTTGTAAATGACTGAATGGATTGTCCCAGCTCCTCTGTTAAGCAAAGGGCAGGTATATTTTCTCTTCCCTTCCCCCTTGCCCCCATCTCTGTGCCCCTGCCCAACCTCTCCCCTCGTAGTTCCTCTTCTCCTATTGCAACCACAGAAATAGCGAATGTGTCCCTCTATATCAATCGCTGTGGTAATTAGAGCTGTGTTCTACCTGGACCTAAATCATATTTGATTGGGGGTATTGTGTGCGCATTTCATGGTAACGTCTTTTTCATTGCTGGAATTATTCTGTATGTGCCTCCGATGCCTTCGTCTTCTGCTTCCAATGAAAGATGAATGGCCTGGCTTTCCCTGCCTGTATTATCAAGTCATCCACTTCCCACTCTCGGGGCCGCAAGAATCAGTTCTCAGTGAATGTTAGAAATGACAAAGAGTTATTAGTCTAATGCGTTAGGGAGATTAGCTCGTTTTCACTCCAGTTTGGCATCTCCATTTATCATATACCCAGCTGTGTTTTCAGGGATGATTTATGGAGTGCAAAAGTTGAGGGGCTAGTCAAAAGCAGCTGAGATCCACATTTGGTTCAGAGGGTTCTGGAAGAGAATAGGGTCGTATTTACAGAGCACTTTTCTGTTTATAATTCATTTCCATCCTTACCCCCTAACTATTTTGGAAAGTAGGTTGTATAAGTAATATCACCTGCATTTTGGAAGGAAAAGAAGATGAGGCTTAGAAGTAAAGAGAGATTCTCGTACATAGGGAATGGGTAATATATAATTTATATTATATATGTCCATATATAATATACATATAA
>NC_058130.1:698972330-698972648 GCF_016433145.1 Gracilinanus agilis | reverse complement strand
GAGCCAGAAGAACTCTATACACAGAGACTGACATTCTGTGGTAAAATTGAATGTAATGGACCTCTGTACCAGCAGCAATGCAATGACCCAGGACAATTCTGAGGGATTTATGGTAAAGATGCTACCCACATTCAGAGGAGGGACTGCAGGAGAGGAAACATATAGGAAAAACAACTGCTTGAACGCATGGGTTGGGGTGGACATGATTGGGGATGTGGACTCGAAACTACCACACCAATGCAACTACCAACAATTTGGAAATTGGTCTTGATCAAGGACACATGACAAAACTAGTGGAAATGCGCATGGGTAGGGGGG
>NC_058130.1:698935581-698972288 GCF_016433145.1 Gracilinanus agilis | reverse complement strand
CCAACAATTTGGAAATTGGTCTTGATCAAGGACACATGACAAAACTAGTGGAAATGCGCATGGGTAGGGGGGGCGTGGGGGGGGGTTGAAGGGGAAAGGAGGAGCATGAATCATGTAACCATGTTAAAAATGAATATTAATAAATGTAAAAAAAAAAAAGAATGCCTGCCCTTTGAACCTGCCATACCATTGCTGGGTGTGTACCCCAAAGAGATCATAGATAAACAGACTTGTACGAAAATATTTATAGCTGCGCTTTTTGTGGTGGCAACAAATTGGAAAAGGAGGGTATGTCCTTCAATTGGGGAATGGCTGAACAAACTGTGGTATATGCGGGTGACGGAATACTATTGTGCTAAAAGGAATAATAAACTGGAGGAGTTCCAGGCAAACTGGAGAGACCTCCGGGAACTGATGCAGAGCGAAAGGAGCAGAGCCAAAAGAACATTGTACACAGAGACTGACATACTGTGGTAAAATTGAATGTAATGGGCTTCTGTACCAGCAGCAATGCAATGACCCAGGACAATTCTGAGGGATTTATGGAAAAGACGCTACCCACATTCAGAGGAAGGACTGCAGGAGAGGAATCATATAAGAAAAGCAACTGCTTGAACGCATGGGTCGGGGTGGACATGATTGGGGATGTGGACTCGAAACTACCACACCAATGCAACCACCAACAATTTGGAAATTGGTCTTGATCAAGGACACATGACAAAACCAGTGGAAATGTGCATCGGCCATGGGTGGGGGGAGTGCGGGGGGTGCAGGGGAAAGTAGGAGCATGAATCATGTAACCATGTTAAAAATGATTATTAATAAATGTTAAAAAAATATAAAAAAAATGTTTGCTCAAACAAATATCCAAAAACCATTGCAATATGCTAATGCTTAGCACTCTGAAATGAAAAATTTCAGGTTCAAAATAAATTTTAAAAATTAAATTAAAAGCTCTCAAAATTAAAAGTTAAGTTAAAAAATTCCCATTTCATTTCCCCCTAAAGGAACTAAGGTGCTATTTGTGTTCTCCTTTTCTTACTAAGGATCTAATACAATATCTTTTTAAATTACACAGATGAAGTTAAACTTATTCTAGCTTATTTTAACAAAGACCTGTGATGAGGAATATCTGAAGAGAATGCCATTTTTTCAAAACTTATCTCAGATCCTTTTTAACTTTTGTACACTTTCAGTGTATGTTCTGTATATACAAACATTAATTTGTATTAAATTTATATTAAATTAAAATATTAATCCCAAATTAAATACCACTTTCAAGTGATTGGACATTTTTTGATGTAACAAGATCATAGATCATTCTTCTCTCCTGATAACTAATTTAACCTCACTAATTTCACTAAACAGACTTACATATTTGTTTCACAAACTACTGCAACATTTTCCAATTATTTTTATAACCTCATATATTTTCAAGGCTATCATAACTAGTAACACCTGGATGCCAAGCTCAGTATTAATCCACTTGATTGCTTAAATAACTAAAATCCAACATACTAGCATCTTTAATTCCTATGTTTCAGCATTTATCTACCTAGGATTTTAGCACTTTTCACGATTACAGAAAACTGCCATAAAAGGGGAAATGAGAAGCATAACTAAAATAATGAAGAAGTACTCCTCTAATTTGAAGTATTAATTAATACCAAGTGGGAGTGGGCAATAAAGCACAACCATGCATACTACTACGGAAGCCAGATGGAAGAGTCTTAAATCAGCTGAAGCCACAATCAATCTCTCAGCTTTCCCTTGAGACAGAATTACACTTGCAGTTCCCAAAAGGCATCTCACAAGGTTGCTGGCATCAGAGACCAATTGGTTCAATAGCTTTTCTTCCAGCTACATTCCCATAAAATTTAACCTCAAATGGAAATTCTCTCCAAACATGTTTAGAGTTAAATTTAACTATCTCCTTACAACTTTATCAATTTTTTTAAAATTACCAGTCTCCATTATTCTTCCCTAAAATCTCCAGACATTAGGTTGAGAAAATATTTACATTCTGTACTTCTATGCAGATACATGATCATTTTACCCGTGAATTTAGAAAAGCCCTCTGAACAAAATGCTGTGAATCTCCCACTAAATAGACATTAAATGTTATTAGTTCTTGGAACAAAATAAAACATAACTGATTTGAAACTTTCCTACTCTAGTTAGATGTGAGAACTAGTTGTTGTTGTTGTTTTTCCTTTCTTATGTTTCTAGTTCTTGGATTGAAGTATTTGTCAGTCTTTAAGCGGGGATCTCAATTAGGGTAGGTACCAAGAGATTTCTCAGAGAGAAGACCATGCATAAAGAAAACATCAGGGCCAAGTCCCAGGAACGTGTGCTGAGAAAAATCTAATGGATGATGTAAGGGAGAACAAGGAATATACTTAGCCACATTTGGAGTCTTCTAAGATTTGAGGTCCTTCCCATCTGGAGCATGGTGGTGCCCTTGCACAGGTGTCTTCTGTAGACTCCAAGGGTTTGGAATGAGTCCTCTGAGACAGGACAAAAAGATCAGTAAGAAATTAAATAAGTTTAACCTTAATCATGCCATCCATACATTATGCCAAACTTGAAGATTGGGGGTAGTAGGTGCAGGATGTCACCAGGGAATTCCCAGATGGGAAAATCCTTTCCACCCAGCAAAAAAAAAAAAAAAAAAAAAAAGTGGAAGCTGAATAAAATCCATCTTCCAGACTTAAAGGGGAAGAGATAAACTTAATACAACACAAAAAGGCAGTCATTAGGGTTAGTAATCCTTAAAACCAAACTTAATATACAGCATTATAATAGACCTTAAGTTAAAGCATTTCATATCATGAGGAACTTGTCTCTATTCCATATTTCTATGCAGTAGTTACATTCTGGAAAATTATATTAGAGTCCAAAAAATTAGACTCCAAGATGTGGCCTTTACTTCTCAGAAAAGGAGCATCCTTAAGGATTCCCACAAAACACCAAGATTTAACAAGATTATTCAAGGAAGTTCAAGATCACCTCTAAACCAGAAGAAAGCACTTAAAATTATAGTGGCTAACATTCATATTGCTAGAGCATAGATGCAATTCTACAACAAGCTACAATTCTACAATATACAATTCTGCAACTAAGCTTTCAAAAACTCTGTAAATCGATTCCTAATTAGTCAAAAAATTCCAAATACAAAGTAAAGCAAATTATTATACTCCCCAGAATTAATCAAATATACCATAAGATCATTTAATTATAACAAAAACAATTAGTCAAATTTATCTTAAAATGAAAAGATGCTAATTACAACCATTTATACATACATAACAATAGATGATTTATGGTCAAGTCTCTCATGAACAAATAACAGAAAAAACAACCAATGCAGAAGAGTATATGTGGCAGCACAAAATGAAGCCTGTGCTCTCAGATTTTTAAAAATCTAGTCAGTGTTTCTGATTCTTACATTAAACTAATTTCATTCTACATAAGATCTTTATTACCAATAAATATGTCTTATTCCTCTGCCTTTTGGACAACTGAAAATTAAAGTCATAGTAAAAACATTAAGTTTTAAAAAGATAACTTATAGCATTCTCTTATAACCCAAAAGAATCTAAATTTGAAAGAATTCCTATTTAACAATAGGTATCAAGTGTTTTTACTCACTGCACAAACCTATAAATAAAAACACTTTAAAATAATGCACTATAGAACTAACTCACAATTTTTTGGCACTTAAAAGGCCTAATTATTTCAGTCAATTCATGAGGGCCTACAATCTTCTGTTCTTTTGAAGGGGTACTCCTTTCCTTTTAGGCTCCAACTTATCCTAATCTTATTCATTGAGAGATTTCTTTGAGATCACATTCTGATAGAAGTTTAAGGCATATTTCAACCCAAATCAAAACTGGGTTTTTATACTTACTAATGTCACTGTGTAAAATCTTATAAATTCCCATTTAACTCAGTTTAAAAGACACTACACTGAATTTCCCATAATTTTTCAATTTACATTCTTTTTTTTAACTTCCTCATGGGAGAGTCTATTGGAAATTAAGGAACTTTTGATGTGAGGGTCCACTGATCCCTTTTCAGGTCTCTTTATTTTCACTTCTTACCATTTCTCTTCTCTCACCTGTGGCTTCAAAAAAAGATTATATAGGTATGCCTCCCATGCTTTGATTTGCTCCACCTTATTTTGATATATTACAGTAGGCATAAGAAATTAAGTGGGAATTTTGGGGGAATCTTGGCAAAATTTCAGTTGACATGTTAGTGTCATCTGTCAACAAAGAAAATGTTTAGAAACTCAGAAAGGAATAAAATATGTATAGTATTGTATAATATCAACATATTTTATCTTTTAATTCCATAAATACACATAATTTCTTTTGTAAAGTTAAAATAAATAAAAAGATAGTTTGTGAAAAGAACTCAAAAGCCAGCAGATGACATACCAAAGGCAAGAAATGTAGAAATATCTTTAAAAGTTTACTAAGTCATGAATGTATAAAATGTATGTTCGGTATTATTCTTCTCAATTTTTTTTATTTTTAAAATTTCCACATTTATTTCATATTGAAGATTTTTTTTCCATACAGTATTTTTACTCAACATCAAACTACTTATAGCCTATGACCAAATACTTAAAGATCTCTCATGTGGACTCATAAAAAAAGCCACTTACAACGGGGCTGTTCAATTAAAACACTCAGGGTTTTGTTGTTATTGTTGTTATTGTTTTTACCATTGAATTGACTACAAAGTATTTTCCCAAATATTTCTTGTCCATTTGCAATGACCAGTCAGGTCTACAATTTACTAAACCCAGATTAACTTTCTTACACTCCAGAACACATATCTGTTCATCAAAAGAGCACCATGTTTTCTAGACAAATAATAGTTTAAAATTTAAAAGCACGGCATTCAAATTGCAAGAGGCTAAAAATATACATTACTGTGTCAGAAACTATAAGAAAAATGCTAAAATATAAAGTCAAGAATGTGAACCATAAATCTCAGACCTTCCCTTTGCTTCCTGCTAAAGATCCTGAAACCTAGATCACAAATTGTATATTCTCTCCTGTTAGGGAGTCAACAGCTGGTACAATTTTAAACATGTCTTAACATTTAAACAGAATGTATTTAAGATTGCTATTGGAAGACTCCATCTAAGAAACACATTAGAAATAAAATATAGACAAAGCCTATAACTTAAATTTTCAAGTTGTTATAAACAGAAGCTTTTTATATACCATTACTATAATAGATCTTGTTATAGAATTTCATACAATGAGGAAATCTATTCTAATAGGTCCAGAGTAGTTACCTAGACTTAGATTAAACATAATTTCTTAATTTTAATGTTGGAGTTTAATTTGACCTAGATTCCAACACTCCAAATCAACTTCCATTCAAAGCTTCAAAAATAGTCATTCTACCAAATCTAGATTCTTTTGGGTTACAGAGTAAAAGAATGCTGTAAGTTATTCTTTTAAAATTTAATGTTTTTATTGTAACTTGAATTTTCAGTTGTCCAAAAAGCAGATTCTTTCTCACTGCTATTTGCATCTCACCTGTATTGTGATACATCCCCTCCTCTGCTACTTCTGGTAGGGTAAAGTGGGGATAGGGACAAACAGTGGGAACCTGCTATAACAGACCAAAAAACGCCCAAGGGGTCTATTAACTTGGAAATAAATACAGAACTTCCAAGTAGTCAGAAAACCCACTCTTTAATCAACTATAAAGGGATAGACTCATAAATCTGGGCACCACACAGAGTCATAAACAAACTCCTTACGGAACCAAAGGCTCTGAGACTCTGGGAACCATTTCCCTGGGAGAAGACACCATACGATGCTGACCCTGAGAGTCTCTTTATACCTTTTGGGAAGCCTACAAAGACTAAATATAAACAGGTGTGTAGACCTCCTAACATTCAGCAGCTGTAACAAATTAAAGACAAGGGTCAAACTCTAGAGCTGGGCTTCCAGAGAAGAAACTTTCAACCAATAGGGAAGTCTCTACAAACAAAAAGGTGTTTGGCATTCAAATCAAAATAGGTATGCTTTGTCCTGGGGGGTTTCTCAAAAATAAAGGTAAACTGAGTTATCCAGAAATCCATGTTGGCAGGTCTTCCGGTTAGAGAGCCAATAAGAGCTTCAGCCCATTGGGCTTTTTGAGTTCAGACTTTAAGAGTTCACTCACCCAAGATACTGAGTTGAATCTGGATTGAAACACAACAAATTCCTGCAGGCTACACATCCCAGCAGGTGACTTGGTGGGCTTTGAAATCCCAGCAAAACTTCCAAATGTCAACCTGAAAAACACACACAGAGAAAATTATACTATCCCTTAGTAATAATAAGGGTGTTTAATTAAGGTAGGCAGATGAATCTGGGATGATGCACAGAATGGCAGGCCTGGGACTTCCCATGAACTTCAGAACACAAGGTGTTGATAGAGATTTTTGGAGGGGGTTGGGGGGGGGGAGGTATAGGCTCTGCCACCTGCTTGGGAATAAAACACTAGCCACAGTGGGAGGGATCTAGATGCAACAGGTGATCCAGACATTGTCTTTAGCCAAGTTCTTGTTTGGGTGATTGTAAGGTCCTTGAGGGTTTGCTGTTAAGCTAATACGTGTCTGAGGCTGTATTTAAACTCAGAAAGATAAGTCTTTCTGCTCAAGGCCTGGCACTCTAATCACTGCACCACCTAGCTGCCCTATTTTAATTTTAAATAGCTTTGTTACGGTTTTGTCTCCCTTAAATCAAAACTATTGTTTAAGAAAAATCAGCCTCTCTGAAACTTCCATTTACTGCTGCTGGTTATGGCCCCTGGGGCCAATCAAGCAATCTAATCTTTCTTCTACCTCACAGCTATTATAGATGAAAAAACTAAGGTCTCAAGAGAAGTGATTTGCCCTGAGTCACTTGGCAAATCAGTGCAGAACCTAAAATAAAACCAAGATTGATTCCAGTCTAGATGTTTCTTCATATACAGTTCTGATTGTACCATTCCTGTGTTAAGCACTGGACTTGAGAGAATCCCACTAACCTATGAACCCTGTCCTCTGAGAAACTTGAAGGCCAGAAGCCAAGTGGAGGACAAGAATTGCTGATACTTACATAAATTTTAAGGCTTACAAAGCAATTGTCCATCCCAAGTGCTATTTTTATAACTATTCACATAGAAGAAAATTGAGGCTTTGAGAGGTTGGCTAAGTGATTTGCTCAAGGTAACAGGATTAGGAAATGTCTCTGGTCATATTTAAATCCAAGTCTTCTTCACTCTTGGGCTAGGTGGTACGGTGCCAAGAGAAGGAGACGCCTCTTCTGGAGTTTAAATCTGGCCTCAGATGCTTACTAGCTATGTGACCTTGGGCAAGTCAATTAACCTAGTTTGCCTCAGTTTCCTCCTATGTAAAATGAGTTAGAGAAGGAAATGGCAAACCACATCAGTACCTTTGCCAAGAAAACCCCAAAAAGGGGTCAAGAAGAATCAGAAAGACTGAACCCACTAAACAACTTCCTGACTCCAAGCCTCCCTTCTTGCCATGGAGGAAAAGGAGAGTTACAGAATTCAGAGCTGCAATTGTGGACCTTAAAGTTTCTCTAGGCCAGAAGTTCTTAACCTTTTGTGTCCTCCTTTGGCAGCTTAGTGTGGACTACTATGGGTTTCTGTTTACATTCATATTTGAGAGAAATGCTAAATTTCTCCTGAAGGTTATTACAAATAAACATGCCATCTTTCCCCGTCCTAGTTGGCAGAAATATATCCCTGATGTCTGTGGACCCCAGGTTAAGGAACTCTACTCTAGACCAACCCCATCATTTTACGGAGAATAACTGAGCCCCAGGAAAGAGAAATGACTTGCCACAAGTCATGGAGTTTATTAGGAGACTAGTTAATCCTTGGACAAAGAACCCTAAATTTTAGTCCCAGCTTTACCATTTACTATCAGAAAAGTAGAGCTCTTTAAATCTCCTTTCCATAATGACAATAATGTGAAATAGTTAGTATTTATATAGTTATCCTTATAACAATCAAGTGAGGTGCTTTCATCATTTTCTTTCATCTGTTTTTTGCAGAGAAAATAACTGATGTTGAGATTAGCCCAGGGTCGCCCACTGAGCAAACAGCTGGGGCAGGATTCAAACTCAGATCTTCCTGACTCCTGATTTAGCTTTCTTTCCCCTGCATCACCTCGGACGCCAGTGAAATCTATAACTTTTCTGACTGAATCTAATGCACATTGCACAGCACCACTTTATCCTCCCTAGGGAAAAGCCTGCATGCCCAGGAAGAATGGTGCACCTCCACCCTGAAATGCATTATTGATTCCAGGGAGGAGCCTAGCTTCTGGACCGATGCATTCTTCTGAGGAGGAAGGGGGGTGTTGAGTTCAACTACAGAGCACGCTGGAGCAGCTGGCTGTCAGGTTCTTAGCCAGCAGCATCTGCAGCGGCAGGGATGCTTAGAACATCCCAGGGAATCATCAATCTGGGGGGATCGAAGTTCCAGACCTCAGCCGGCAGGTGGCGCCGTAGTTTTCACAGCGCTGAAAGGGAGTCTACCCGAGATGAGACTCTGGGTTAGCGACCCCGAACACTGAGGGGTGGGGGAGGGGAAAGCGAAAGCCGGGCCGCCTGGACCCGAGGTGGGACGAACCAAAACTGGGAGAGGCAGGGAGGAGAGAGTGAAAAGAAGGGCGGAGTCACGGCGCGTGAGCAGCCCTGCCTCGCGCTTCCCCCCCTCTCCCGGCTTCGGCGGATAGTTTCTCCCATGCGCCGCATTCGCTCGGTGTCTCTCGGTCTCCCGGTCTCTCTCCCGGTCCCCAGGCCGCGGGGGGGGCCTCGCTGCCCGCCAACCCTCTGACCCGTCTCTGCTGGCCGCCTCCGCCGCCGGGATGCTGTGGCTGCTGGTAGCGCTGGGGCTGGCGACCGCCTATTTCTCCCTGCTGGACGGCTGGTACCTGGTGCGCGTGCCGCTGGCCGTGCTACGCGCTAGTCTGCTGCAGTCGCCCATACGCGACCTGCTGGCGGAGCAGACCTACGTGGGCCGCGTGCTCCCCTCCGACATCGACCTACTGCTGCACATGAACAACGCGCGTTACCTGCGCGAGGCGGACGTGGCGCGCGCTGCGCACCTGACGCGCTGCGGGGTGCTCGGGGCCCTGCGCGCGCTCGGGGCGCACTTCGTGCTGGCCTCCTCCTGCGTGCGCTACCGCCGATCGATGAACGTGCTGGAGCCCTTCGAGGTGCGCACCCGCCTGCTCGGCTGGGACGGCCACGCTTTTTACGTGGAGTCCCGCTTCATCAGCCGCCGCGACGGCTTCTTGTGCGCGCTGCTCATCTTCCGCCAGCACGTGCTGGGTACCACTCCGGACGAGGTGGTGCAGTACGTGTGCAAGAAGAGGGTGAGCGAGCCCCCTCCCCCGATCCCCAGCCAAATATCCAACCGGCCACTCCTGCATGCCTCCCCCATGAGAGCTCCCCTGATTCACATCCCCCAAGCAGACATTCCTTCGTGCACCAACGCCATTCTCCTCTCTAGAACTCCCTCTGGATGGTTTCTCTAAATGCACCAAGGCCCCACCCTTCCCCACAAAGAGCCCTTCATGCCGGCATTCCCCTCCAAAAACATGTCTGGATGTACCGACGCCTTTCCCTGCCCTGTCAGCCCCCGTTCTCGAGGGTTTCTCTACATTTGGCCCCAATTCCCCTGATAGCATCCTCCAAGCAGACATCCCAGCATGCATCAACAACTTCCCCTGCCAGAATTCCCCGGATGGCATTCCTACATGTGCCAATGCCCCCTGGATGACAATCCCCATAGCAGGCATCTCTGAATGTACCATTATTTCCCATCCCCAGCTCCCCATGCATGTCGAACATCATAAAGCAGCCTCCACCATATACACACAGTCAGGCACCTGCTTCAGATTTCCCCTCCAGCCTCCTGGCTCCAATTCATATTCCCTGCAGTGTCCCTTGCCATCTCTTAATAAACCAGGGAGTGCCTTGAGCACATGACATTTAGGCTCTCTCCTTCTCTTGTACCTCAACAGACTCCGTCTTCTCCCCTTTTTCACTTGCTTCCTTTGCTCAATCCTCCCCACTTTCTTATCCCTCCAGTTCTCCCTATCACCATCACCTTCAAATTTTTCTCTTTACCCTGATTTACATGCCCCATGGGATTTTAATATGTTAGGGCAGGGAGCCCCCCCCCCCATATAAAACATAGGATGTCAAAACTAGGAGTTATCTTAGAAACCAGAATGTCAGAGCAGGGTAGGAACTTAGACTATAGAATGTTAGAGCTCATAGAATGTTAGAGGCAGGAGGGACATTAGAACATAGAACCTGACATTCTGGGAGCTGAAAGGGCTTTTGGAATGTAGGATGTCAAGTCTAGAAAGGTCCTTAGTATGTACCAGAGCAGGGAAGGACAGTTGGCTATAGAGTTAATTCTGGCAGCATCTCCACTTGTCTTGCTTAAACTGCCTTGACTACAGTCACACCCATGCCAGTTTAGTATATTGGAATATTGAGTCTAGGCTTTGGAACACAGAATTCCAAAGTGACCTTGGAATACTTGTAATTAATCACCTGTTATTTTAAGGTCTTGTACAAGTTCAGTGGGAAATAAAAAATGCAAAGGATTCAGCTCTCAAAGAAATGCAGATAAATGACTAGAAGTTAATTTGAGAAGAGACAGGTGCCCTAACTACTGAATGGATCTGGGGAAAAAATAGTAGGATGGTATGGTGGCAAGAGCCCTGGACTTGGGGTATCAAAAGAGATTTGGGTTCAAATATTATTATTAATTATAAACCATTTCTCACATTTACTATCTCTATGACAGTGGACAAGTTACCAAACTTCTCTGTCCCCTATATATTAGGAATTATAATTCTTGTTTTACCATGGAGGTATTTTACTTCACACAAAGATTGTTAGGATGACATCAGATGACATATTTAAAATTCTCAAACTTGAAAGGGCCACATAATTATTAACTGTTATAATAGAATTTAGAAAGTCGGATCCAGGAAGACCCTTATAACATGGAGCATGAGGCCTGGAAGTTACTTTGGAAGATAAAACCAGAGGAACATACATGGCAGGTTTCTTGCCGCTAATCCTGGCTCTGCTAAAGACTCACTGTGTGGCATGGAGCAAATAACCTGCTGGGGTAGATGGTCAGGGAAGAGACTTGGATTATGTAGTTGTGGAATGTGAGAGCTGGAAGAAATTCTAGAGATCATTCACACAATCTCCATACTATATTCAGAAATGCTTATTTTGCTTTATATTATTTCATTTGCTTCTCCCGGGAACCCTGTGAGGTAAATGTATTCATGATTATGGCCAATTTGTAGATGAGAAAACTGAGCCCTAGGAAAGGGAAATAACTGGTTTAATGAAATCCAGATAGTAGTATATGTCAGGTCTCATGATTTAGTAATCCAGGTTGTTCCTTCTAAGCAATAACAATATTTCAAGACATTTGATTTTTATTTTAAAAATATTTTTCCATGTTTGCATATTTCATTTTCTTTCCCTCCTCCTCCTGGATCCAATAATCACTTCTACTGGGTTATACAAATGTTATCACCTATACCTAATTTCAGGACATTTGAGCCAAATAGGTAATTATAAGCAGTTCCAAGCTTGACCTATAGGGTCTGACAGTAGGGAGGGCATCCAAGCCCAAGGTCAGGAACTTCCCTGAATCCCAGAATTAGGAAGAATCTCAAAGATTATCTAGTCCAACCCAGAACTGGGCATAAATGCCTTCTTAATGTCCCAAGTCAAAGGAGATAATAATAATAGCACTTTATTATCTCATGCTTTTAAGGTTGGCAAAATATTTAACAAATATTATTTCAGTTGATCCTCACAACAACCCTGGAAAATATGTGCTATTTTTATCCCCATTTTATAGACAAAGAGACTGAGACAGGCAGCGATGAATTAATTTGCCTAGGATCTCAGTGAGTAAGGCTGGATTTGAACTCAGGTCTTCTTGATTCCAATCCCCTTGTGCCACTTCACTACCTACTACCATAGTTGGTTCTTTGTTCTTTTGGGCCATCCTCATTATTAGGAAGTATTTCTTTACATTAAAAGCTGCCTCTCCTAAAAATAAATAAATAAATATTTTAAAAATCTGCTTCTTCCACTTATCCCCATCACTGCTAGCTCTCTGTGTCATCTGAAAGACAATGTCTCATTCCACTCCTAATTGATATATACCTTCAGCTATTTGATAATGTGACAGGGTTCCTCTTATGTCTTCTCCTTCCCAGACTAAACATCCTCAGTTCTTTAGCTGTTCCTCCTTGAGTACTGTCTCTTAAGTTATCTCCCCCTCCTAGTCACCTTCTTTTGGACACCTTGGAAGATCAGGAGGCACCTAGAATTGAACTCACTTCTCTACCTGTGGTCTGCCTGGGGCTGAGGACAGCGAGACACTCACCTCCCTTCCAGTGGCCTCACTGCATCACTCAGTGCAACCCAAGGGAGCTTTAGCCTTCCCGGCTCCCACAGCACACTTCTGATTCCTGCTAACCTTGCAGTCACCAGACCCCAATTCTTTCTCAAGTGAATGTGAACACCTCTCCCTTTTTGTTCTTTTCCAGTTGATTTTTTGGTCCTGAGTGTGGCTCTTTTTGTTTTCCCCTGTTAAATTAAGAGCATCCTGGTAAAACCTAGGGACCCCATCTCAGAATAATGTTTTGTAAATAATTTGAGCAAATGCTAAATTTCAGTTAGATTTAAAGTTCAGTTAGATTCAGTTAGATGTTAGGAAAAGAAAGAGGCTTTTGTTTTCTCATTCAAGTTTGTGGGCTCCCAGTGCAAGCACTTTCCATTTTTCAGCCTCATCCCTTGTAAAATGAGGGAGAGTAATGTTTGAACAACCTATCTTGGGCACTTGTTAGGAGGAGACAGCTTTGTATACCTTATAACATCATAGGCATATTGTTTTATCATTATTTCCTTCCTGTCTATTCTGGCACCTAAATGAGGCTCCTTAGTGACCTTAGAAAGAGGTGGGAAGAAGTCAAAGAAGTGCAATGGATAGAGTACCAAGCTTTGGATTCAGGAAGACCTGAGTTCAGATCCAGCCCCAGACACTAGATGTATGACTCTGGGCAAATCACTTAACCTCTCTTGCTTCATTTTCTTTATCTGTAAAATGGGGAAAATAATAGCACCTACCCTCCAGGGTTGTTGTGAGGATCAAGTGAGATATAATAACTGTAAAGCATTCAGTACAGTGCTTGACCCATGGTATAAAAATGTTAGCTTTTGTTATTAGCTAACATTTTAGTAGAAGTAGTAGTGAATTATTCACTTAATATTATATATGATATGATTATATAGATAATAATACAACTGTTATTAATCATCATAGTAGTAGTACTGAATCTAAATAATTAGATTAGCTGTTTCTGAGCCTAGCCTCACCCTATTTCTCAGTTTGGCTGTAAGAAGATAGGAGGAAGAAATCCAAGCCCTGGGCTCAGAGTTCTGGGAGAATTAAAGAAGAAGCAGACCTAGCCTTTGTCCTAAGGGAGCTCAGGGCCTGGGGGGACTGAGAGGAGGAGCAGGCCTGGCCTGTAGGACAGAGGAGGCTCCCCCATGGAAAGCAGGATGAGAAATGACAAAACAGAATGCAGTTTGAGTTTCTCCAGCTTAAGAGCTATAAAGGAGCTCAATTCCAAGGTCATTTAGTCAGTCCCTGCATCTCAGAGGGAAGGAGATGGAGGATTTGCCCAGAGTGACACGGGCGCAAGGAGCCAAGTTTGTTCTATAAAGACTTTGAGGACCTCAGAGGACGCAGAGGGCAGCCAAGATAGGGAAGCAAGAAGGAGATTCCCTGAGCCACTTGAGCTGGGCCTGCAAGGAGGGGCAGGGTGTCCAGAAGGTCTTTGGTTATTGGAGGAAAAGGAAGCCTTGGGTTTGCACAGATGAGCTTGGCTCTGATTGAGAGTCCACTTTCACAAGCATGTTTAGGGCCTGGAACATGTTTTCAACAAAATGCAGTGAGCTCCCAGGAGCAGTATCTATAGGGGTATCAAAGTTATGGAGTGTGGAAAGGGCTCAGGGAGACCAGTTCCATTCAGGCAGAGGGGGCTGGTGTTTTGTGCGTGCTTCAGAGTGACTCATGGCAGACAGACAGTGGGGGGGGGTACTGTGACCCAGGCCCCTCAGGAGTGGGGTGAAGATTGTTCAGTGGCTGGCCACAGACAAAGCATCAAGACTGGTACCCAGCATAGCAGGGGTTTTTAATCTGGGGCTTGGGAACCTGGTTTGGGGAGGGGTATTTTGATAACTATTTCAATACAATTGGTTTTCTTTGTACCTGGCACATAGGAGCTGCTTGATAAATGTTTACTGGTGGATTGTGAACCTGTGTATTTCATTCAAAACACTATTCTTAGAAAAGAATCATAGATTTCACCAGATGGCCAAAGTGGTCCCTACCTCACAAAAAAGTTAAGAACCCCTTACAGTCACAGAGTTCTTATAATCTCCCTTTTTACAGATAAAAAAAACCGAGTGGGGCTCCCAGTAAGTAAGTGTCTTGCCCAAGGTCACAGAAGTAGTAAGTAGCACAGATAGGATTTCAACCCAATCTTATGATTCAAGATTCAATGTGTCCATTCCAAGCCTGGGGGCCACCTGGTCCCTTTGCAGCTCTGTGATGAAATGAAAAGAGCCCTGGACCTGGAGACAGGAAGCATCCAGCCTTATGATGCCCAGGCAAGCCATTTAACCTCTGTCTGCCTGAGTTTCTTCAACTGTAAAATGGGGATAAACATAGCATCCACCTTCCAAGGTGGTGGTGAGGATCCAATGAGATAATAATTGTAAAGCCCTCAGGCATGTAATGGGCATTAAAAGAATGCTTATCCTCTGATTTTTCTTAATTCTTTGGTATTTCTACCCTCCATGAGAGACAGGGACAACAGAAAGTGTGTTGAATTTGGATTTGGGACCTCTGTTGGAACCCCAGGCTTGGGAGGTCACCTTGAACTCTCTGATCCTCCATGTCTTAGCAATGATATAAAGCCTCTGAGGCCCTCACTCCTGTGATCCTATGATTACTCCTCCATCCCCTGCCTGGGCTCAAGTTCCTTCCCTCTTTGATCTTCCTGACCAGGAGATACAGTACCTGATCATCTCTTAAAATAGATACAGGTCTGTGTCCCCAGCATTGGATTTAGAAGCCAGAAAACTTGCCCTTCAATGTGGTCTCTCCTGCTGACTCACTTAATAACTGCCCTAAACCTGTCTTCTCATCTATGCAGTAAGAGTCCAATCAGATAATCTCTAGGTTCTGATAGCCTCAGCTGGACTAGGCTGGACAGCCTTTGGACTTGCAGTGTGCCAACCTTTTTACAGTCTGAGAAAGTGAATGCGCCCAGATGTTTTTTGGTCTAGGGCAAGGAGATAAGGCTGTGGGCAAGAGTGACCAGGGACTAACATACACTGAAGGCAAGGGATTGGAAGAGAGCCATTCCAGGCTCTGTGGGAGGCAGAAATGAGCTGGGTGATGTTGGAGATCCTCATTGACTCATTGGTTCTAAACTTGGAAGGAACTTTGTAGAGAGATTTTCTTCCACCTTTTTTTTGGTGTTCTGGATCCCTTTGGCAATCTGGTGAAGCCTACATACTCTTTTTTTTCTCAGATCAACATTTTAAAATGCACAAAATGAAATTACATAAGATTATAGAGAAAACCATTTATATTGAAGTTATCAAAAAAAATTTTTTTTTAAGTTCATGGGCCTGATGGTAGCTGGGTGGCTCAGTGGATTGAGAGCCAGGCCTAGAAACGAGAGTTCCTGGGTTCAAATCTGGCCTCTGACCCTTCCTAACTATATGACCCTGGGCAAGTTACCCCCCTCCCCCATTGCCTAGCCCTTACCATTCTTCTGCCTTAGAACCAATATACAGTATTGATTCTAAAATGGAAGATAAGGGTTAAAAAAAATTCATGGACCCCTGAAATCTATCCATTAACCCCTGATCTAGGCCAATCCCCACCCCTCTTAGTCTATAGAGGTGGCCCCAAAAGAAGAAATCAGTGGCCCAGTGATAGGACAATATAATTATTATGTGCTCAATGATGGGTAGTAAGTAGCCATTTTGGGATTCAAAAGCAGATCCCCTGTGTCATCTTCAGTTCTGTTTTGACTGCACTGTGCTGAGGGGGTTGGCCTGGGCAGGCA
Organism: Gracilinanus agilis; assembly: GCF_016433145.1. Taxonomy (NCBI): domain Eukaryota; kingdom Metazoa; phylum Chordata; class Mammalia; order Didelphimorphia; family Didelphidae; genus Gracilinanus; species Gracilinanus agilis. The sequence goes on along the minus strand of NC_058130.1, from coordinate 698,956,054 downwards.
CCGAACCCAACCTCCAGTCCCCGAGGGACCATCAGCCAAGGCAGTCGGAGGTTCCCTAGAGGAGGGGCCAGATGCTGAGGGGCCTTCATGGGCCATAAGCCAGGACTCGGGGACCACTGTCAGGGCTCACATCTCTGCTTCTCCTCTCCCACAGGTAGAGTCACCTGAGTTCTCTCGGGAACTCCAGCATTGGATCAGCTACAACGAAGCCAGCAGCCAGAAACTCCGGGCGGAATCTGGCCTCAGCAGCACCAAGGATCAGTAACAGACTGACCCCTGTCCCTCCCCTGTTCCTCCCCTGTCCCTTTCCTTGAGGAGGGGATGTCATGGTCCCTGTAACTTACTCATTTATTTTCTGCACATTTGCATTTGTCCACTGGGGCTGGGGATTCTCAGGAAAGGGAAGGGAGAGGGCAGGGAGACTTCTGTCTGACCCCCTACTTGGGCAGGACCAGATTTGGGTGAACTGAAGGGAAAGGAAAGGTCAGAGAGGGCTGCCATCTCCATTTTGCAGAAATGGAAACTTAAGACCCAGAGTATAGGAGCAACTTGACCTGTTTCACAGCAAGTCAATCCACTGGCGCCTAAGCCTCTCCATTCCCATCCCGGGCTCTTTCTGTTACTCTCTGCCTTCTTTCCTTGATTTCATTATTTATTCCTCCTGTGGGGTTTTATTCTTAAAGTGAACAACATACCTGGAAAGCCCCCTCCCTAAGTCGGGGTGGCGGTAAGAGCCCTGCCTTCAAGTCTCAGCTCTTTCATGATCTTACTGTATAACCTAAGAAAGCCCCTTCCTCTCTCTGGGCCTCTGTCTCCCTTTTCATAGGATTCAGGGAATTTGGGGCTGGAATGAATCTTAGAGATGGGCTGCTAGTCCAGCCAGCCTTAGAGCGGGAAAAGGAGAAGGGAAATAATTTCTAAAAGGTTGTGCAGGAAGTGAGTAACAGAGCTAGATTTTTAGAGCTCCTCGTTGTATACTGTGCTGAGAGGGCCAAGCCGAAGACCTCTTCCCCCCTCAGATACCCATGAAGTTGACTTTTCCTACAAGATGGGCGTCTTTTTGCTCTCTCTACCTTGAGCAGGGGTCCCCAGGTGCCCTGGGGGCCTCTTTGGGAGGAGCAGAGGAGGAAGTAGCGGGATTGGTGGGGAGCCAGCTCACCCTGCCCTGCCTAGCTTTCTCCTCTGCCCACAGACACCTGAATGTAGTGACCGGGTCTCTTCTCCTACACAGGCTCCCCCCAAATCAGCACTTTATGGATGAGACTCTTCTTAAAGCATACTAGATCTGTGTCAAGGCCTGTACCTTTCTATCCACATATATCCCCTCTTCTTTGAAGGAGCAGGTGCTGGCATGTGGCCAGCCAGAACTGGGAGGAGGCAGGTCTCCAGGAAGTGAGCAGGACCGTGACTAAGCCCAGTCTCTGGCTAGCCTCACAGGAAGAGGGGCCCTGAGGGCCCGAGCTGAGCTCTCTTCGCCTCTGGTGCCCGGGCCTCCCCTTCCGCCGTTGCCGTCTCTGCCCGCCTTGTGGCTGCCCCGACAGGTGCCCCAGGGACCCCGAGTCCCAAGCTCTCTTTCTCCTCCTTTGCCCCGGTTGTTCTCATCCCCTGTCTCAGAAAAGCTGCAATCTTTTTGTGTTATGTAAGAGAGAGATATTAAAAGACTTAAAAACAAATATCTGAGGAGCGAAAGGCCTCTTCATTCTTGGAGCCTCCTTGTTTCTGGTCCTGAAAACACATGCAGGGTGAGGAAGGTCCTGTCTTCTCTGTTCTCTCACGTTCCAGTCGTTTTTGAAGGCTTGCAAAAACCCCTTTCCTTGACAACCCTGCTCTGGTAAAGGTAACACAGAAAGGTCCGAGCCAGGAAGTGGGGTCGTGGGGTTCCCCGAGGGGGTCCCCAGCACCTCCTGCAGGCGTGTGCCCAGGTAGAAGGCAGCCTGGCAATGTTCCGTGCTGACGGCTCTCCCCAGGAAGCCAAAGTGTTTCCGAGGGGCTCGGCCCTGCCCTTGTAGGAGACGTGCCGAGTCTGGTCAGTCCTTACTAGAAATGAGAGGCAAGTGGCTCACCAGGGAATCCATCCTCAGGCTCCTTGGCTTTGAATGAGGTGGTGGAATGAAGGTAAATTGGGGCAAATTGTGTTCTGTGTGGCTGAACCCTCTGCTAAAGGCCTGCCAGAATACTATGAACCAGGTGTCAGAGGGCCCCCCATAGGAAGATGAGGTGCATGGGGGGGCAGAGTGTTGTGTGAATGAGTATCTGGGGTGGGGGGTAGTCATCAACGCTAGAGATATCAGAGAAGGCTTCCTGGAGGAGCTGGCACTAGGCCAGGTCTTCAGAATCTATGCAATGAGAGACAGGGTGGTATAGCAGAGAGAGCCAGCCTTGGAGCTGGGAAGAGCGAGGTTCACGAGCAAAGCCCCGCCCGACTCCCCAGGACCAAGTCCCAGCCCCAGCCTCCTCCATAAGCCTCCGGGTCACAGACGAGTTGCCAGCATGGATCATGAAGGAATTTGTCCTGTGGGAGTTCTCCAACACAAAATCATGCATCTAGACCAAAATTAGGGAACGCTGGGGCAGAAGGAGGTAGGCACAGTCCAGGGCTGTCCTGAGAATAAGCCTAGAGGCAGGAGGATGAGCAGACTGACCGGCCCGTCCAGAGGACAGACATTACCCGGCCTGAAGCCAGTAACGCCCGACTCCTGGTTCCAGCTGGGCCTGTGCACATATGGTCTGTTAGGTATTCTCTGAATTGTTCCCCACCTCCCAGAGCAGGCTCCCCCACCCCGGGTTTCCTGCCTCAGCCACCAGCATCCAGATCCCCCCCCCCCCCAACCAAGCCCCAGTGCTGACCCTGACCAGCTGCATGAGCCCAGGAAGTCTTGGTTCCTTCCTCAGTGACCCGAGTCACGCCGGGGCAGTGTGGAAAGGACTTCACAGACCCTACAGAACCACGCTCTTCCCCAAGTGGCAGAAAGTGGGGGAGCTGGGTTGGACCCATTCCTAAGCTACTGGATTCTGGTCTCTGAGCCAGGGGAAGGGTTTATTTCTTTCCTCCCTTTAGCTCTGATTCCTCATAGGCCAAATGGGCCTCAGAGGCTGGTCCACTTAGATGTAAAACGGATCCTCCAGCCCACCTCTCCCATTAGAAACCTTAAATTGCTATGGAAAGAGAGGGAGCCTGGCTGTTGGCTTTGAAAAGCCAACCCCCTTCTTTGGAGCTCCACCACATTGCTGGTGCTGAGGGCTTGCAGATGTTTCACCTGGGCTCCTTCTGCTGGCCTGGCCCTGGAGCCAAGGCCCTTGTCACCTGACAGCAGTAGAAGGCCTTGGGAGCCCCCCTGGCACAGGCCAGAGGCATCTCTGTTGGGGGGTGGCGGTTGGGCGCAGACTCTGGTTTGGGTGTGAGGTGCCACCTCCAACAACTCCAACTCCTCCAGAAGGCAGAGTGGGACGCCAGCACGATGACTAGGGATGGTGGCCTTGGGGGTCAAGGGGAGGGAGTAGTTCACGCCTTGCTGTGAACATGGGGAGCCAGAGGACCTCCAGTCTGCAGAGACCTATCAGCCATTACCATCCACTGAAGGGGTACCCAAGCTGTCAGCACCTTCTAAAGCTCTAGACTGACTAAGGAACCAGATTTGGAGATTTTTCTTGTCAATGATACTAGAGTGGTGAACCATTTCCCTCGCTAGTTCATTTTACAGATGAAAGAACAGACATCAACAGGGTTAAATGACTTGCCCAGGGCCACACAGCCAGTTAAGTGTCTTGAGGCCATACTTGAATTCAGGAACGTGAGTTTCCCTGGCCCAGGGCTCTATCCGCTGTGCTTAGCTACCCAAAAATCTCATTGTCCTAGGACACACACAAATTATCACCCCTGGGTTACAGTTTTCCATAGCACTAACTCAATTTCCCATGACTTGAATCCTGTCCTTATTCATTGGATAGACACTGTCACTAACTGACTAAGTGATGGACAGCAAGGGTTCAGGGAGAGGAGGTCTTTTCCCAAGTCTGGTTTTCTGGCGTTTCCTGGTGCTTTGATCTTGCTTTGGATCTTGCTTACCCATTTCAGTCTGGGCTCTGGGAATAAACATGGAAGGAATTTAGCCTGAAGGATAGAAGGCTAGGCAACATTTAATTGCATCCTTCAAATCTTTTTAAAGGGGTTTCCTCTACCTGAGGGAGCAGACCAGCTCTGTTTAGCCCTCAAGGGTAAATCCAGTAGGAAACAGCCAGCCATGGGGGAAGGTGCAGGATGCCAAGTTTCCTAATTGTTCAGTTGGTCCAGATGAGCTCCCAGCTGCCTCAGCACTTGAAGAAGTTGTTTGACCACTTACATGGGATTTTTAAGAGAAATTCCTTCCTAGTCCAGTAGGATCAGGCACTCTTGGAGACCTCTTTCAACTCAGAGATTCTAATTCCATTTATACTCTGGGAAAGTTTGCCTTTGATTCCCAGAAGTACAGAGCCTTATGGGCTGCAGCTGACTCCTTCCCTAGGGCTCTGAGTACAGCTTCATTATAAAATGAATCAACCAGTTCTTAATATTCAGAAAACTTATAGACTTAAAAAAAATTTGTAAAGGGCTCAACAGTGGTGAAGGGTCCCCTTTCCTTAGTTGTCTACAACCAATATACTGGTCCCCTTTTGAAGCTGATTCAGGGGGCCTTTCGCTTCTTTTCCCTAGAGCAGGGGTCAGCAACCTTTTTGGCCGTGAGAGCCATAAAGAACACATTTCTTAAAATGTAATTTCGTGAGAGCCGTACAGTGCTCACAGCGCGCTCCTGTAACAGCGCCTGAAAAAAAAAATCGACTTTACGGCTCCTGCAGAAAGAGCCATATGTTGCCGACCCCTTCCCTAGAGCCTTTACCTTTCACCAGTGTCTAAGATTTCCAAGATCCTTGAACCCCAAGATTTCTGTTCCTATTTGGATGCCCGAGCCTGCGTGTTGCATCTCTCCAAACTCTCCTCACTCAGGGCCTTTTTCTGAGCTGCCAGTTCAATTATAATTGGATGCCCCAGTCTAGAATGTTGCTCTCATCTCCCTCTTCCCTTGTCTCCACACTCCAGACCTCAAAAGGATTTCCAGTTACTCATAAGAGGAAAGACAATTTCTAAATTTATGAGGACTTTTAAGCAATCTGACTAAATCCTGCCCAGGTCCAAACTTGGTCACCTAGAACTTTCTAAGCTCTCCTTTTTTTTCCCCCCCCAGTTTCCCAAGCCTTTTTATTATTAGGGCAACTTCTGGCCTGGAGTCAAGAAGACCTGAGTTCAAATATGATCTCAGATACATATGAGCTATATGAACCTAAGCAAGTCACTTAACCCTGTTTGCTTCAGTTTCTTTGTAAAATAAGCTAGAGAAGGAAATGGCAAACTACTTCAATATCTTTGCCAAAAAAAACTCCAAACGCGGTCATAGTCAGATATGATTGAATAACTTGTTATTGCAGGGAGGAAGGACCTTAGTAATCATTTGTTCCAACCTCTTTTTTTCTTTCTGAATTTTGGGCTTAAGCATCAACAGTTTGATAGGCAAAGAATAATAAAGAACATTGCCTATGGAATGGTCGCTGTTAGCCATTTTTAAAGGTATATTAAATTTAACAACAAAATTGTCCTGTTTGTCCCTTTCTGAACATTTTTTGTGTGTTTTAAATGCTTCTATGCTTAAAAAAAAAGCCCTTACCTTCCATCTTAGAATCAATACTGTCTTTTGGTTCCAAGGCAGAAAAGGGCTAAGCAATGGGGGTTAAGTGACTTGCCTAGGATCACACAGCCAGGAAGTGTCTGAGGTCAGATTTGAACCCAGGACCTCCCATCTCTAGGTCTGGCCCTCAATCCACTGAGCTACCCAGCTGCCCCTAATCTCCTTATTTTTTAAAAAGGAAAATGAAACTCTAGGAAACACTGCCAGGATTTAATGCGGGTTTTCGAATCTACATCTGATGCTCTTTCCACTAAACCTACATTGTAATTGATGCCTGTCTCCCATGTTGGAGGATACAGTGACCTGAGTCCTTGTAATAAGATTCCCAGCTCTTAGCCTTGAATATTCCTCTCCCTTTCCAGGCTTGGGGCTTTCTCCCTTAGAAAGCCTTCTTTGGCTAGTCTTCATGACTCCTCTCCACTTCCACTAACTTTAGAGATACTTTTCTATAAAATGTGGTTCAGAAAAAAAAAAGAAGGGAATTATATCAACTTCTTAGCTTACCACTTTGTTAATTATATTTTCTAGTTATTTGTGCAGGTGGGGGCTTGGAGGGGAAAGAGTAGATTAAGGCCAAATTAGTAAATTTTCTGGGTAACAAGGAGCCTGGGATTTTTTTTTTTAAATATGGGCTGTGTTGGTGAAATGGGTAAGATTGGCTTAGCAAGCAGAAAACCTAGATCCAAATCCCATCTTTCCTTCTGTGTGATATCATGAAAGTTACTCCTTCCCTTTTTGGCCTCAGTTTCCTCAACTGTAATTGTATTGGGTGTCCATGTTTCCTTCCAGTTCTATACATTTTGACAGCCTTCCCCCCACCCCTTTCTGCCCTCTCTCCACTTGGCTAGTCAGGTGAGTAATCACTTATGTAGTATAGAAATGCAGGTGGGTCACCAAGAATCTGCCACCCACCAGAACTGACTTCTTAATGTTTGAGAAGGAGTTGAAGATTATAATCTAATGAATAAGCCTCTTTTGTTCAAATTAACCAGTTGTAGAATCACAATCCAATCCAATTTGCATATATTAAGTGTCTACTCTAGGGCATAACTAGCTCAGTGGATAGAGAGCCAGGCTTGGAGAAGAGAGGTCCTAGGTTCAAATCTCTCTTCAGACACTTAGCCCTTAGCATTCTCCGGCCTTGGAACCAAAATATTGACAAGGAAAAGGTTTTAAAAAAAAGTGTCTACAATAGGCAAAGCACTATTGTACTAGGAGTAAAAAGCCAAAAGGGGAAACCTTAGCCTTCAAAGAGCTTACATTCTTCTGGAAGAATACATTTTGTTAACACTTAAGTGAGAATTTGGAGGGGAGAGAAGAGAATACAAGTCATTAAGGAAACAGGGAAGGATTTTTTTGAATTAAATTTTATCTTTATTTTATTCCAATAACAAATTTCCTCTTAAGATTTCCAAAATTACATGATTCTTATTGTCTCCCTCCCCTTTTCTCTCCCCCCTCCCAGAACTGACCAGCAATTCCCTTGGGTTATACATGTATCATCACTCAAAACATATTTCCATATTATTTATTTTTGTAAGAGAATAATCTTATAAAACCAAAGCCTCAAATCCTATACCCAAATAAGCAAGTGATAAATCATATACTTCCTTCCATCTGCATTTCTACTCCCACAGTTCTTTCTCTGGAGGTGGATAGCGTTTTTTTCTCATAAATCCCTCAGAATTACCCTTGATTATTGTGTTGCTATTAGTAGCAAAGTCTATCACATTTGATTATCCCACAATGTTTCAATTACTGTGTACAATGTTTTCCTGGTTCTGATTATTAAACTCTGCATCAGTTCATGTAGGTCTTTCCAGTTCAGGGAAGGATTTCTATAGGAGATGCTGCCTGAGTTTCGAACTGAAGGAAGCCAGGGATTCTAGGAAGGAGAGAGGCAAGGCATGGAGTAGTGGGTAGGAGATGGAGTGATGGATTCATGGAGCCACAAATAGGTACGCTTGGCTGAACTATTCAATGCTTGAAGGGAAACAGTATGTAATAATCTTAGAAAAGTGGGTTGGAGCTGTGATTTTTCATTTTATCCCAGAGGTAATAGGATTGAAGGTTCTTAAACAGGAATGACAAGTGAGACTCATCCCCAAGTTGGAGTTGAGGATAGAAGAGGCAAGGATATTATGGGGCAAAAGACTATAATTAGTAGTTATGGTGTAAAAACAATACATTGACCTAGCAGGAAGTATAGGGATGGATGTAGGTTGGAAAACTCAACCTAAATAAAATAGGCTAGATGTTCTAGTCTTGCCCAAGCTGCACTGGAGAGATTCTAATAACCGACTCCTGGTGTCTTATATCACCATTCACATATACCATTTTCTTCTATAGACATAGTAAATACCCTGGCTTAGATCCAAGAAGTCTGAAATGTGATGAGAGAGAGTGGATGCTAAAAGTACTCCTATAGATGCAGGGCAGATAGAAGAAAGGGAAAAGTAATTAGTAACATTATTTTAATATTAGCTGGAGAGTATTCTTATGGTGACTTTGAGCTTTTCTGCTCTACTTTGCCATCTAGGCTCCTCTTATCACCTTAATAACTGAAAAGTAATTAGAGAATGGGGATGGCAAGTCTCAAAGCCCAAGGAACCTCACCTTCTTAGGGAAGAGGAAGGTTAACTGGCTCTGTGCCTTAGTTGGGCATTGAAGAATCAGGGAGGTTTGGAAATTAGTGGAAGGTAAGCAAATCTTGGTTTGGGGTTCCTTGCATGGCCTCATAAGCCCTGCACTAAAAGACAGGAGCAGGAAGGGTGTTAATGATCTGCCTTGAATTATGGATGTCTGGCATGGACCTGACTCTCAGCATGAACTGGTGACACCTCTGGGCCTTATTCCTATCATTCTCTATCAGGGAAGAGGAGGAATCAATTCCTGGTATTCTCCTTTGGCCAAGACTTAGAGTCTTGGAGGTGCTGCTCCCTCTGTGGAAGGGGCAAAGCAAAGCTTCCTCTGCCCCAAAATGCTGCTATTTTAAAAGCTGAAAGAGCTTGTACCCTACAATTGAGGAGAAGCCAATGGCTGGGCTAGAAGAAGGTCCAATACAACCCAAAGAATGACTCCACACATCCCAGCTCTTTTCTCTCTCTGTCTCTCTCTGTCTCTCTGTCTCTCTGTCTCTCTCTGTCTCTCTCTGTCTCTCTCTCTCTCTGTCTCTCTCTCTTCTGGCTCTGATGCTCCAGACCTTTCCAAATCTTGTCTCCCTTTCCAAAATTCCACCTTGCTTTTCTTGCCACAAAGGTCTCCATCAACCAGAATCTATGCTGCCCAGTCAACACAGTGCCCAAATCTGGCATCCAAGAATCAGGGGCAATTGCTCTGCAGCTCTATTACACAAGTAGCTTCATTTTTGTTTTATGAAGAAGGAAACCATGGGTCAGAGAGAGTTAGTGACGGGCAGAGTTCTGAGCCTGGAGTCAGGAAGGCCTGAGTTCAAATCCAGCCTCAGAAACATAACTAGCTGTATGATCATGGGCGAGTCACTTGATCTCTGCCTCAGTTTCTTCATCTGTCAAATGGAGTTAATGATAGCACTTACCTTCCAGGATTGCTGTAAGGTAAAATGAGATAAAAATTTCAAAGCACTTAGTATAATACTTGGCAAAGAGTAAATGCTATATACATGTTGACTATCAATCTTATTATCATAAGTGCTATGTAAATGTTAATTATTATTGTACATACTATCTAAATGGTAGCTATTATTATTGTATATACAACATAGATGTTAGTGATAATTATAAACACTATCTAAATATTAGCTATTAATATTATTATAGTAAATGCTATCTAAAATGTTACCTACTATTGTTGTATGTGCTACCTAAATGTTAGCTATTATTATTGTACTACTATATACATGTTTTATTACTGTATGTGCTACCTAAATATCAGCTATTATTATTGTATGTGCTACCTACATGTTAGCTATTATTATATGTGCTCTCTAAATGTTAGCTATTATCATAATTGCTATATAAATTCTAGCCATTCTTTATTATTATTATTATTATTATTATTATTATTATTATTATTATTATTATTATTACCATAAGGAATCTGTTTCAGAGGCATAATTTAAATTCAGGTTTCCTGATTCCAAGTTTAGCAGTTTTTTCTCTTAATATATTTTATTAATGACCTTTGTTTTTTCTTCGTAATAGTAGTAGTAGTAATAATAATAAATAACATTTATATATTGCTTTAACATTTGCCAAATGTTTTACAAATATCTCATTTTATCCTCAAAACAACCCTGGGATATAGGTGCTATTATTGACTCCATTGTACAAATCAGTAAACTGAGGCTTTTAGCTTAGTTTTGTTTGGGTAAGTGAATTGGCTAGTGGCGTGAGTGTCTGAGGACTGATTTGATCTCAGGCCCTCCTAATTCCAGACCTGGTGCTCTAGCCACTGTCCCACCTAGCTGCCTCATTTCTGAAAATATCTCTCTTTCCCCCTTTTCCACATTGAACTCTCCTTTCAACAAAGAAAAACAGTTGAGCAAAAGACATTAAACAGGTCCAAAAACACATTCCCCATTGCACCCTTATAGTCCCCTGTGTCTCAGTCGAGAGGAGGCATATTTCATTCTCTCTTCTCCTGGACATGTATTATTTCTTCCCCAGACTATAGAGTTACAATCTTTACATCCACATTGCTTTGATTGTTGTATATATGTTTCTTTGGATTCTGCTTATTCCACTCTGTGTTAGTTCATACAAATCTTCCCACGTTCTCTGAATTTCTCATATTGGTAATTTCTTATTGCATAGTAGCAGTCCAAGACATTCTCATGCCACAGTTCAGCTATTCTCCACTGATGGGCATCACGTCACTTCTAGTTTGGGGATAACACAAAAATTGCTGCTATGAATATTTTGGAATATATTTAACTTGTTTCTGTCTTTGTCTTCCTTGGAGTATGTCCTCATAGAGGAACTTCCAAGTAGAAGGCTATGTGAATAGCCTTACATTCTCTTTCCCCTCATCATTCTAAATTGATTTCTAAATTAATAAGGGCAGCTGGTGGTACAGTGGATAGAGTGTTGGTCCTAGAGTCAGGAAGATCTAGCTTCAGACACTTATTTGCTGTATAACCTTGGGCAAGTCACTTAACCCTGTTGCCTCAGTTTCATCATATGTAAGAAAATGGCAAACCACTCTAGTATCTCTGCCAAGAAAACACCAATTGGAGGACATAACTGAAATGGCTGAACAATAAAATTGATATCTAGAATTGCTGGTCACAGTTCCACCAATAATTTATTAGTCAACATGTCTTCACAGAGTCCCTTCAACATTGACTTCCCACTTTTGTTATCTTTGCCAAAAGAGGGTTTGAAAGGAAATGTTAGAGCCAATGTAATCCTCGCTTCCCTGGCATATTCATTTGGAGCATGTTTTCAGATACTTGCCTTTAATTTCTAGCTATTTGGATAACTCTTCATAACCTCTGACTGCTTATTCATTGGGAACCTCCTCTGTCAGGCCTCCACTTCTATATAGTTTGAGGAATTATGGGATACTAAGATTTTAAGCCAGAAGTCAAGTCAGCAAGCATTTATTAAGCATTTATAGATGCTCTGCTAAGTGTTGGGGATGTGAAGAAAGACCCAAACAAGTCTCTACCCTCAAGGAGCTTAAAATCCAGGGAAACAATTATTTTCCAATAAGATTGGTCTAAGCTAAAGTGCAGATACTCCTGGAGGGAAGGCTTCTTTTAAGGTGGGTAGGAGTGGGTTGGGAAGGTTTCTTATGGTGGGATTTGAGCTGAGACTTGAAGAAAGTCAAGGAAGCCAAGCCAGGAGGGAGAGATAGCGGAGAGCATTCCAGGCATGGCAGACAGCCAGCAAATATGCACAGAAGGGAGCTTAGAGATTCCTGACTTCAACCCCCTCCTCTTACAAATGAAGTAACTGAGACCCACAGAGGGGAAAAGAGTTGCTTAAGACCATACGGTCAATAGTAAGTAGTAGATCTCTTGAGGATGGGAAGGAGCCTCCTGGCTCTCTGTCTAGTGTTTATTCTCCTTCCCTAGGGCTCTCAGAGAGGTTTCTGTGACCTACAATTCACAAAACATCAGAGTTGGGATAGACTTTTAAAGATCGTCTAGTCGGGAGTTCTCATTTTACATGAGAAGAAACTGAGGCCTCAGGAAGTGATAGACATCACCATCAGACAGAGGCTGAGTAGGGCCTGTGAGAGATGAGCTCGAAAGAGCCTTTAAAGACAGCTATGGCAGGAAGGACAGGTGAGCAACCCAGAGCACTCCCAGGTTCTTGCTAGAAGCAGAAGGGGTGCTCTGGGGACCTTAGCGGTTCTCTAGCAACAGGCAGGCTGGCAAACACTGAGTGCTTGGCCTCAGGGAAAGGGGAGGCATTTTAGGCTGGAGCTCAGCTGTGATGTCCCTGACCCCCTCCCTAACGCCTGGATGCCTCTCCAGAGAGTAGCCACCAGTCTCAGAGGAATAGGACCCTCTGCCTAGATTACTAACTGGGGCAAGGTAGCAAGTGTTGAGGCTGGAGTCAGGAAGAATCTATAGTTGAAATTTAGCCTGGGACACTGACTAAACTGGGCCACCCTGAGCAAATCATTTAATTTCTGTCTGCCTCAGTTTCCTCAATGTTAAAATGGAGATAACAGCACCTACCTATCAGAATTGTTCAAATGAGAAAATATCTATGTTTGGCACATAGAATGTATTCTATAAAGAGTTTATTCCCTCCTCCCCTTTCCCTTTTTTTTTTTATTTAAAAAAAGAAGCTTATTATCTGGTTTCAAGGAGGAAGATACATCCTTTGTCTCCAAAGAGCCCTTGGTTTGAGGGAAGAGACACACTCCACCCTCAGATAAATCTCATCCAGATCCAAATCTTATTTAACCTCAATGACACCTTTCTTTTTTCCTTTCTAAAACCTTACCTTCTCTCTAAGAAACAATACTAAAATTTGGTTCCAATGCAGAAGAATGATGAGGGCTAGACAATGAGGAAATAGCAAATTTCCAAGGGTCACACAGCTAGGAAGTGTCTCAGGGAAAATTTGAACCCAGGACCGCCTGTCTCCAAGTCTGGTGCTCTATCCATTGAGCCACCTAACTGCCCCAATATCTTTCTTTATTGGAATCTGTGAGGCAGGTGGTCTAGATATTATTGTCCCCAACTTGTACAAGAGGAAACAGAAGTTCAGAATAATCATGAGATTTGTCCAAGTTCACCCAGAGAATCTGTGTCAGAACCAGTACCATAAACTTGGACTTTTGGATTGGAAGTCAGAGAAAGAGGGGGGGGGGGAGGGAGGGAGGGAGGAAGGAAGGAAGGAAGGAAGGAAGGAAAGAAAAAATGACCACATCTGTGCTGGGTGAGGCTGATCTACATAGAAAAAAAATTTTTTTCCAATTTCATCTTCATATTACGGAAGAACAGTCTATTTTTTTTTTTAGAAAATTTTTTCCATGGTTCCATGATTCATGCTCTTGCTCTCTCTCCCCCCCATTGCCGGCGCACATTTCCACTGGTTTCTTCCTGTGTCATTGATCAAGACCTATTTCCATATTATTGATATTTGTTCTAGGGTAGTCATTAAGAGTCTACATCCTAGGGGGCAGCTGGGTAGCTCAGTGGAATGAGAGTCAGGCCTAGAGATGGGAGGTCCTAGGTTCAAATCTGGCCTCAGCCACTTCTCAGCTGTGTGACCCTGGGCAAGTCACTTGACCCCCATTGCCTACCCTTACCACTCTTCTGCCTTGGAGCCAATACACAGTATTGACTCCAAGATGGAAGGTAAGGGTTTAAAAAACAAAAAAAAAGAGTCTACATCCTAATCATGTCTGCATCAACCCATATGGTCAAGCAGTTGTTTTTCTTCTGTGTTTCCACTCCTGTAGTTCTTCCTCTGAATGTGGGTAGCATTCTTTTCCATAAATCCCTCAGAATTGTCCTGGGTCATTGCATTGCTGCTAGTACAGAAGTCCATTACATTCGATTTTACCACAATGTATCAGTCACTGTGTACAATGTTCTCCTGGTTCTGCTCCTTTCACTCTGCATCAGTTCCTGGAGGTCATTCCAGTTCACATGGAATTCCTCCAATTTATTATTCCTTTGAGCACAATAGTATTTCATCAACAGCATATACCACAATTTGTTCAGCCATTCCCCAATTGAAGGGCATACCCTCGTTTTCCAGTTTTTTGCCACCACAAAGAGCATGGCTATAAATATATTTTTTTAAAACCCTTACCTTCCGACTTGGAGTCAATACTGTGTATTGGCTCCAAGGCAGAAGAGTGGTAAGGGTAGGCAATGGGGGTCAAGTGACTTGCCCAGGGTCACACAGCTGGGAAGTGGCTGAGACCAGATTTGAACCTAGGACCTCCCATCTCTAGACCTGGCTTTCAATCCACTGCCCCCTATAAATATTTTTGTACATGTCTTTTTATCTATGATCTCTTCAGGGTACAAACCCAACAATGGTATGGCTGGATCAAAGGGCAGGCATTCTTTTATGCTCTTTGGGTATAATTCCAAATTGCCATCCAGAATGGTTGGATCAGTTCACAACTCCACCAGCAATGCATTAAAATGTGTCCCAATTTTGCCACATCCCCTCCAACATTCATTACTCTCCCCTGTTGTCATCTTAGCCAATCTGCTGGGTATGAGGTGATACCTCAGAGTTGTTTTGATTTGCATTTCTCTAATTATTAGAGATTTAAAACACTTTCTCACGTGCTTATTGATACTTTTGATTTCTTTATCTGAAAATTGCCTATTCATGTCCCTTGCCCATTTATCGATTGGAGGACAGCTTGATTTTTTGTACAATTGATTTAGCTCCTTGTTTATTTGAGTAATTAGACTTTTGTCAGAGTTTTTGTTATAAAGATTTTTTTCCCACTTTGTTGTTTCCCTTCTGGTTTTAGTTGCATTGTTTTTATTTGTACAAAAACTTTTAAATTTAGTGTAATAGAAATTATTTATTTTACATTTTGTAATTTTTTCTAACTCTTTCTTGGTTTTAAAATCTTTCCTTTCCCTATAGTTTCCTTCTTTATATTCAAGTCATTCACCCACTCTGAATTTATCTTGGTGTAGGGTATGAGATGTTGATCTAAACCTAATCTCTCCCATATTGTTTTCCAATTTTCCCAGCAGTTTTTGTCAAATAGTGGATTTTTGTTGGGCTCTTTGGTTTTATCATAGATTGTCTTGCTGGCATCACTTACTCCAAGTCTATTGCACTGATTCTCCCTTCTGTCTCTTAGCCAGTACCATATTGCTTTGAGGGCCACTGCTTTATAGTATAGTTTAATATCTGTAATATCTGTAGGTACAGTCTTATTAGCATTTTATTTTAGGCTGCCACCTGGACAACTCTGGTCAAATTCCTCCCCTCCTCCCCCAGCCTCAGCTTCCTCTTCTGTTCAGTGAGGTTGAGCTTAAAAATCTCTAAAGTCCCTCTGGAGTAGGAATATACTGGTAAATGTTTAACCACTGACTCTTCCCCCACAGGAAAAAAAAAAACAAGCCCAAACCATGAGCCACACTTTTAAGTTTAATCTATATTATTAACATCCATTATTAGACAATGAACAGAACAATAGGTCATGCACATATGCAATATTTCATATCCACTGCATCCGCATGCCTCCACAAAGAAGAGGAGGGCAATTTTCTTTAATAATTTCTTAAAATATAGTGTTTAAACTCTTTTTAATCCTAACTTTCAGATAATCCAAAAATTCTTATATTTTCTCATCTCAATCTGTTTTCCAGATTAGTTGCTTTCCTAATAAGATATTTTCTATTCTTTTCTTTTTTTAAATTTAGTTTTATCATTTCTCATTGGCTTAAGTTATCAACTTCACCTTGCTTTTAATTTTTTTTAACCCTTAACTTCTGTGTATTGGCTCATAGGTGGAAGAGTGGTAAGGGTGGGCAGTGGGGGTCAAGTGACTTGCCCAGGGTCTGGGCAAGTATCTGAGGGCAGATTTGAACCTAGGACCTCCCTTCTCTAGGCCTGACTCTCAATCCACTGAGCTACCTAGCTGCTCCCCCTTGCTTTTAATTTTTAATGAAATATTTTCTTTAGTGAATGTTTGGATCTATTTTTCTATTTGGTATATATTTCATAATTTTCTTGTGTTGTTTTTATTTTTTACTCTAATTTTTCCTCAACCTTTCTCATTTAGTGTTAAAGTCTTTTTAAAGCTCTTTCAAGAATTTTTGGGGGTATTGTATCAATTTTATGTTTTTCTTTGATGTATTGAAAGTGGATGCTTCAATTTCACTGTCTTCTGAATTTGAACTCTTGCTTTCTTTATTTTCATGGAAGTTGTGGTTGAATTCTTTCTCTTTTACTAAATTACTTGTTTCTTTATTTTAATTTTTAGAAACCTATTTCTTAAATGTAAATTTCATACAAATATCAGGATCTTTTCCCTGTATGCAGGGAATTTAATGTCTCAGGGTCTAGTTTGTTGTTATTTTTGTCATTGTTTCCTGAGCTCTCTGTGGTCTTCTTGGTTCTTCTAATTTCTATATCACAGGGTCCCCAGCAGTGCTATCACTTTCAACACTCCTATCCACTTCCCTTTCTCCAGAGGATGTAAGCATCTTCTTACCCTTTCTCCAGAGGAGGTAAGCATCTTCTTACCTAGGGCCTCCATCAGGAACTCCATTCTCCCAAGGTTCACTCACTCCTCTTCCACAGCCACAGCTTTATGCAGTATACAGCCAGCTCATGTAAGCCCCCATATCTTCTCCCACTTAGTTACCCAAACCCTACAAAGACAATTGGATGAAGGTTCCAAAGCTGAGCCTATGGCCTATACAGCTGCTCCCAGATCCTGCCATCTGTTGTTTTGGTTTTTTTTCCCAGTTATTAGACAGCCACCTAGAACCCTCCCAGCTTCTTCCCAAATTGTCTTATGTCATACAATTGTTTCTCCCTAATTCTTAACTAGTTTTGCATCTTTAAAGTTCACTCAGAGACACTATTTTTAATTATTTGTGGGGAAATTTGGAGAGTGAGGTAATCCTCTCTCCTATTCTAACATCATTGAATGAAGAAAATCAGATCTTTTAGGTATTATTATCATAATTCATCCAACCTTAAAACTCTCCTTAACTTCATTATTTACATTACAACAGCACTCACCATTTTCCTAACCCTTAATTTTTCCTCAGTAACCAAAGTAAAATCCCTCGCTAACCTATGAAACAAATCATCAAAAATTGAAAAGGGTGAATCTACCACTAATGAAGATGAAATCAAAGCAATTATTAGGATTTATTTTGCCTAATTAATATGCCAACAAATTAAAAAATTTAGGTGAAATGTAAAAATACTTACAAATATATAATTTCCTGAGACTAACAGGAAGAAATAAAATATCTAAAGAAAGTTGTTTTTGAAAAAGAAATTGAACAGGCCATAAATGAACTTCCTAAGAAAAAAACTTTAGGACCAGATTTTACAAGTGAGTTTTACCAAACATTTAAAGAACACCTAATTCCAATATTAAATATATTATTTAGAACAGTTGGTAAAGGAAGAGTACTGCCAGATTGCTTTTATAAAAGAAACATGGTACTGATACCTAAACCAGGAAGAGCAAAAACAGAGAAAGACAATTTAGGCTAATTTCATTAATGAATATAGCTGTGAAAATCCTCAATAAAATGTTAGCCAGGAATAAAAATATATCATAAAAATATATATATTATGACCAAACAGGATTTATATTAGTTACTCAAGTGTGATTTAATATAAGGAAAACTATTAACATAATTGATGACATCAACAAAAAAGTAACAAAAATCAGATATCAGTAGATGCAAAAAAAAATACAATACTCATCCCTATTAAAAATACTTCATAAGGGACTGCTAGATGGCTCAATGGATTGAGAGCCAGGCTCAGAAACAGGAGGTTTGGGTTCAAATCTGAACTCTGACACTTCCTAGCTATGTGACCCAAGGCAAGTCCCATTGTCTAGCCCTTAATGCATAGTATTGATTCTAAGACAGAAGGTAAGGGTTTAAAAACAAACAAAAAATACTTCAAGGCATAAATAAGTACTTAAAACCATCAGAAAACATTATTTGTACTTGTGGTAAGTCAGAAGATCCCTTATAAGATCAGGAAGGAAACAAGAATGCCAATTATCACCAATATTATTTAATATTGTATTAGAACTGTTAGCAATACCAATATGAGAAGAAAAAGAAATTGAAGGAATCAGAATGGGCAAAGAGGTAATAAAGCTATCTCTTTTTGAAAACAATATGATTATATATGTAGAGAGAGAGAAAATTTTAAAGATTCAACTAAAAATTTTTCTAAAGATTCAACTAAAAAATTGTTGAAACTATCAATAATTTTGACAAAGTAGCAGGTTATAAAATAAACTCATATAAATCATCAGCATTTCTACATATCAACAACAATATCCTGTAAGAAAAGATAGTAAGAGGGGCAGCTGGGTAGCTCAGTGGAGTGAGAGTCAGGCCTAGAGACAGGAGGTCCTAGGTTCAAACCTGGCCTCAGCCACTTCCCAGCTGTGTGACCCTGGGCAAGTCACTTGACCCCCATTGCCCACCCTTACCACTCTTCCACCTATGAGACAATACACCGAAGTACAAGGGTTTAAAAAAAAAAAGAAAAGATAGTAAGAGATAATCCATTTAAACTAACCATAAATAGAATAAAACACCTAGAATTATATCTGCCAAAACAAGCTCAGAAACTAGATGAGCATGATTATAAATATTTTTGTATAAAGTCATATTTAAATAATTGGAGAAATACTAATTGTTCATGAATAGGCAGAGCCAGTATAACTAAAATGAAAATCCTATATAAACTAATCTATTTATGCAATGCCATCTCAATCAAATTACCAAAAAATTATTTTGTTGAATTGAAAAAATAATAAAATTCATTTGGAAAAACAAAAGGTCAAGAATATCAAAGGAATTAGTGAAAATAAATGTAAAGGAAGGAGTTTTTGCAGTACCAGATTTTGAACTACATTATAAAAAAAAGCAGTAATGATCAAAACTATCTAGTCCTGGCTAAGACATAGAAAAGTAGATCAATGGAACAGAACAGACATAAAACAAGCAGTCATAAAAGATTATAGTAACTTTATATTTGACAAGAGTAAAGATCTAAGTGTTTGGAATAAGAATTCGCCGTTTGGTAAAAATTGGTGGGAAAACTAGAAAGCAGTCTGGCAGAAACTAGGTATAAACCAATATCTTATAGATATACCATTTACCAAGATAAGATCAAAACGGATATATGACTTAGGCATAAAGGGAGATATAAGCAAATTAGAACATGGAATATATTACCTTCCAGATTTATTAATAGGGGAAGAATTTGCGAATAAACAAAAACTAGAAAACAGATGTAAAATGCATACTTTTGAATACATTTAATTAAACGGTTCTTGTACAATTAAAATAAATGTAGCCAAGATTAGAAGGAAAATGGTACATTTGGCAAAAAAATTTTATACACAGTTTCTTGGATAAAGGTCTCATATCTAAAATATTTAGAGAACTCTGTCAGTATATAAGAATATGAGCCATTCTTTAATTGATAAATGGTCAAAAGATATGAACAGTTTTGGGATGAAGAAATCAAAGCTATATGGACCTGTGAAAAAATGCTCTCATTATTAGAGAAGTACAAATCAAAACAACTCTGTTATCACCTTATACCTATCAGATTGGCTAAAATGATGAAAGGGCAAAATGACAAATGTTAGAGGGGATGTGGGAAAACGAGAACATTGATACACAGTTGGTGGAACTGTGAACTGATCCAGCCATTTTGGAGAGCTATCTGGAATTATGCTCAAAGAGTTATAAAACTGTGTATCTATCTTTTGACCCAGAACTACTACTATTACATTTATTTCCTAAGGTGATCAGGGGGAAAAGGGAAAGAACCTCTTTGTTCTTAAATATTTATGGCAGCTCTCTTTGTGGTGGCAAAGAACTGGAAATCAAAGGGATGCCCATCAATATGGGAATGGCTGAATAAATTGCAGCATGCAATTGTGATGGAATACTACTGCAGGGTAAGAAATGAGAAACAGGATTATTTTAGAGAAACATGGAAAGACCTACATGAAATTATGAAGAATGAAATGAGCAAAACCAAGATAACATTATATACAGCAACAAAAATATTGAAGAATAACTTGTGTTTTTCCACCTCCAGAGAAAGAATTGGTGAATAGAAATAAGACATAGTTTTATATATACATATATCTTTTTGTCAAATTATGCCTTTTCTAATGGGGACGGGAAGGGAGGGAGGGAGTTAGTTGGGTATTTTAATGTAGCAATTTAAAAAAAGAAAGATGGGGTTTTCATTCTTTTCTATTGTGTCTTGAAAAAATTGAACTTAAACATCCAATAAAATGAGCATTTCCATATACACTCTAAAATGGAAAACCAAGATTGCACATGACATTTCTAAACAATAAAAATTTGCTTTTCCTTAAAATACATCAAAAATTCAGTATTTAATATTCAAAACTCTCTTTCTTGTAAGTATTTTTGTTGTTTTGGTCTTCGGTTCTATTATGGGAATTTAAAGAATATTTTTGTGGCTTTGCCTTCCTTCTTCTTCTTCTTTCCATCCTTTTCTCCTTTCCTTCCTTCCTTCCTTCCTTCCTTCCTTCCTTCCTTCCTTCCTTCCTTCCTTCCTTCCTTC
>NC_058130.1:698919746-698935081 GCF_016433145.1 Gracilinanus agilis | reverse complement strand
CTTGTTGATGGTTTTAGGTATATATTGTTTATTATTTTTAGGAACGGTCCTTCTATTCCTATACTTTTCAGTGTTTTCAATAGGAATGGATGCTGTATTTTGTCAAAGGCTTTTTCAGCATCTATTGAGATAATCATGTGATTTTTGTTGGTTAGACTGTTGATATGGTCAATTATGTGGATGGTTCTCCTAATGTTGAACCATCCTTGCATTCCTGGTATAAATCCCACCTGATCATGGTGGATGACCTTCTTAATTACTTGCTGGAGTCTCTTTGCTAGAATTCTATTTAAGATTTTTGCATCTATGTTCATTAGGGAGATTGGTCTGTAGTTTTCTTTCTCTGTTTTTGGTCTACCTGGCTTTGGAATCAGTACCATATTTGTGTCATAAAAGGAATTTGGTAGGACTCCTTCTTTGCTTATCATATCAAATAATTTGTATAGTATTGGGATTAGTTGCTCTTTGAATGTCTGATAGAATTCACTTGTGAATCCATCAGATCCTGGTGATTTTTTCTTAGGGAGTTCTTTAATGGCTTGTTCAATTTCCATTTCTGATATGGGATTATTTAGGTATTCTATTTCTTTTGCTATTAATCTAGGCAATTTGTATTTTTGTAAATATTCATCCATATCTCCTAAATTGCTATATTTGTTGCCATATAATTGGGCGAAATAGTTCTTAATGATTGCCTTAATTTCCCCTTCATTATAGGTGAGGTCTCCCTTTCCATCTCTAATACTGTCAATTTGGTTTTCTTCTTTCCTTTTTCTTATTAGATTGACTACTACTTTGTCTATTTTATCTGTTTTTTTCAAAATACCAGCTTCTACTCTTATTTATTAATTCAATAGTTCTTTTACTTTCGATTTTATTAATTTCTCCCTTAATTTTGAGTATTTCTAATTTAGTTTTCGTCTGTGGGTTTTTTATTTGCTTGCTTTGTAATTTTTTGAGTTGCATGCCCAATTCATTAATCTCTGCCCTCCTTAATTTGTTAATATGTGCACTCGAGGATATAAATTTCCCTCTGAGTACTGCCTTGGCTGCATCCCACAGAGTTTGGTAGGATGTCTCATCATTGTAATTCTCTTCAATGAAATTGTTGATTGTTTCTATGATTTCTTCTTTGACAATTTGGTTTTGGAGAATCATATTGTTCAATTTCCAATTGGTTTTTGATTTCCCTGTCTAGGTGCCCTTACTGATTGTTATTTTTATCTCATTATGATCTGAGTAGGTTACATTTATTATATCTGCTCTTTTGCATTTGTTTGCCATGATTCTATGCCCTATTACATGGTCAATCTTTGCAAATGTACCATGTGCAGCTGAAAAGAAGGTGTATTCCTTTTTGTCCCTATTTATTTTTCTCCACATATCATTTAAATCTAATTTTTCTAGGACTTCATTCATCTCTCTAACCTCTTTCTTATTTATTTTTTGGTTTGATTTATCTAGATCTGAAAGAGGAATATTTAGATCTCTCACTATTATGGCTTTACTATCTATTTCCTTCTTGAGCTCTGCCAGTTTCTCCTTTATGAATTTGGATGCTATACCACTTGGTGCATATATATTGAGCAGTGTTATTTCCTCATTGTTTATACTGCCTTTAATCAGGATGTAATGACCTTCCCTGTCTTTTTTAATCATATCTATTTTTACTTTGGCTTTGTCAGAGATCATGATAGCCACTCCTGCCTTCTTTTTCTCATTTGATGCCCAAAAGATTTTGCTCATACCCTTAACCTTGAACTTGTGTATGTCTACCCGCCTCATATGTGTTTCTTGTAGACAACCTATGGTAGGATTTTGGTTTCTGATCCACTCTGCTATTTGCTTCCATTTTATGAGAGAGTTCATCCCGTTCACATTCAGAGTTACAATTATTAGTTGTGTATTCACTGACATTTTTGTATCCTCCCCAACCCACTCCTTCTTATTACACTATTTTCTTTTCCACCAGTGGTTTGCTTTGAGCTGGTATCCCTTATCCCTTCCCTTGATTGACTTCCCTTTCTGCCCCTTACCTTGTTGTTCCCCTCTTTTTGTTTTTTAAAGACCAAATAAATTCCTTCCCCTTTCTTCTCCCCTCCCCCCTTTTTTGGCCTCCCCACTCCCCTGCTCCCTTTAGTTTATCCCTTCTGACTTTCTCAGTAGGGTTAGATAGAGTTTTTTATCCAGATGGATAATAAAGCTACTTTTCTTTTCAGGTTGATTACACTGAGAGTAAGGTTTGATTATGCTCTCTTCCTCTCCTTCTTATGGTATTATTTTTCCCCTCCCCTTACCATGCCCTCTTTGTGTGTAATAGAATATCTTGTTTTTCTTATATACTCGGATTTTTCTTGGTGTCCCCTACTATTCCCCCCCCTCTTTCCCACCCCCCATGTCTTCTTAGACCATTTAGTATCCTGTCCTCTCCCTATGAATTATTCTTCTGGTTACTATAATAGTGAATATTTTAATAGTGTATAGAGTTCACTACAGAGAATTATACATAGCATTTCTCCACCTAGTAATACAGATAACTAGATCTTATTTATGCCCTTAAAGAGTCAAGCTTAAAAGACTATGAGTTTTCTTTCTTTTCCTTCTCTTTCTTATTTACCTTTTCATCTTTCTCTTGATATTTGTGGTTGAGTGTCAAACTTTCCATTTATTCCCGTTCTCTTTTGTGCAAAAACTTGGAATTCTTCAATTTTGTTGCTTGCCCATACTTTCCCCTGAAAGTATATGGTTAGTTTCGCTGGGTAGTTGATTCGTGGCTGAAGGCCGGGGTCTCTTGCCTTTCTGAGTATTGTATTCCAAGCCTTGCGGTCTTTTAACGTTGAGGCTGCCAGATCCTGTGTGATCCTTATTGGTGCTCCTTGATATTTGAATTGTCTCTTTCTGGCTTCTTGTAAGATTTTTTCTTTAACTTGAAAGCTCTTCAATTTCGCTATTATATGTCTGGGTGTTGTCTTTTCTGGGTCCAGTGTAGAGGGTGATCTATGGAACCTTTCAATGTCTATATTGCCCTCTTGTTGTAGAACTTCAGGGCAATTTTGCTGAATAATTTCTTTAAGTATGGAGTCCAAGTTTCTATTAATTTCTGCCTTTTCTGGAAGACCAATGATTCTCAAGTTGTCTCTTCTCGACCGATTTTCTTGGTCTGTCACTCTCGTTGAGATATTTCATGTTTCCTTCTATTTTATCAGTCTTTTGACTTTGTTTTATTTGTTCTTGTTGTTTTGAGAGATCATTGGTTTCTAAATATTCGATTCTAGCCTTTAAGGACTGATTTTTGGCTTTAATGTTTTGGTTTTCGGCTATAATTTTTCGGTTTTCCTTTTCAATCTGGTCATTTTTGATCTTCAGTTGACTTGTCTCACTTTCCAATTGCGAAATCTGCCTTTTAAACTGTTATTTTCTTGCCAGATTTCTTCCATCTTCCTCAGCATTTCATTTTTAAACTCTTCCATAGCTTGTGACAAGCTTTCATTTTTGGGGGGAGGTTTGAATTTTTGTTTTCCCTCCTCTGTTGTCTAGATTTTCTCTGTGTAGAAGTTGTCCAGTGTTCCAGAGTTTCTCTTGATAGTCTTTTTCTTCTGGACTTCCTTATTGCTGGCCATTGTTAGCCCCGCCCCTTTTCAGCTTTGTCTTTGCACTCAGGGTCTGCCTGCGCCTTGCAAGCTCCCGGGGGCTCCAGTCTCCTTGTCCTCGGGGTCAGGCCTCCTGGTAGTTCCTGGTCTGCCCCTCTGCCTGAGGTTCCTTCAGAAGTCTTTGGGGCTACTTCCACTGCCGCGCTCAGGTCCTCACTGGTTCCTCACTGGAGGTCCAAGCCTGGGCTGGAGATAGTTATTCAAGCGTAGGGCACTGCCTTTGCCTGCACAGATGCTCTTAGGGCACTGCCTTCACCCCCAAAGAAGGTAGAGAAAGTCTGTGGGCTGGAGATCTTTATTGGCACCTGAGGCTATGCCTTCAGCACTTGGGAAAGGCTGTGTTTTAGAGGCCTTTGACCCAGCCCGAGGCGATACCTTCACCCACGTGGACACTGGGGAAAGTCCGTGTGAGCCCCCAGCCACTTGGGGTCCCTCCTCTTGCAGCACACAGGTACAAGCCCTGGGGCTGCCAGTGATTATCTGGTTACCCCAGTCCTGTTTTCACTCTTGTGTGTTGGCGTTGTGCAAGGTGTGCAGTGTGGGGGGTGGTGGAGGGGCTTCTTCCTCTCGCATTTTAGTGGGAGCTGTTTCACCTCTTTATAGAGTGGAAATGCCCCGATTCTGCGTACCTTCAATGCTGCTCCCTGTTGTGGGGTTCCTTAGTTCTTCTGGACTCGTTTTTATTTCCCCTTGAGGAGTCCTGTATGCTTAGGTCAGGAGAGTTCGAGCAGCTGCTCCTTACTCTGCCTCCATCTTAACCGGAAGTCCATTTTGTAATTTTTTCTAACTCTTGCTTAGTTTTAACATTTTCCCTTTCCCAGTAATCTGACAAGTATACTATTCCATGTTGACAATTTATTTATCTTTTCCTTCTTTATATTCAGGTTATTTACCCATTCTGAATGTATCTTGGTATAGGGTATGAGATGCTGATCTAAACCTAATCTCTCCCAAATTGTTTTCCAATTTTCCCAACAGTTTTTGTTAAATAGTGGATTTTTGTCCAAAAAATTGGGCTCTTTGTGTTTATCATACACTGTTTTGCTGATTTCACTTACCCCAAGTCTATTCCACTGATCCTCCCTTCTGTCTCTTAGCCATTACTATATTGTTTTGATGACCGCTGCTTTATAGTATAGCTTAATATCTGGTACTGCTAGGCCACCTGCCTTCATGTTTTTTTTTTCATTATTTCCCTTGATATTCTTGATTTTTTGTTCTTCCAAATACACTTCGTAAAAGTTTTTTTTTTTCCAATTCAATAAAAAAAGTTTTTTGGTAATTTGGTAGGTATGGCACTAAATAGGTAAATTAATTTGGATAGAATGGTCATTTTTATTATGTTATCTCATCCTACCCATGAGCAGTCAATGTTTTCCCAGTTGCTTAGATCTGGTTTTAATTGTTTGGAAAGTGTTTTGGAGTTGTGTTTGTATAATTCCTGTGTTTATTTTGGTAGATAGATTCCTAAATACTTTATATTGTCTAGGGTGACTTTAAATGGTGTTTCTCTTTCTACCTCTTGCTGCTGTGATGTGTTGGAAATATTTAGAAGTGCTGATGATTTATGTGCATTTATTTTGTACCCTGCAGCTTTGCTAAAGTTCTTGATTATTTCTACAACCTTTTAGTTGATTCTCTAGGTTTTTTTAAGTAGACCATCATATCATCTGCAAAGAGTGATAGCTTAGTCTCCTCATTGCTTATTTTAATACCTTCAATTTCTTTTTCTTCTCTAATTGC
Source organism: Gracilinanus agilis (assembly GCF_016433145.1). Lineage (NCBI taxonomy): Eukaryota > Metazoa > Chordata > Mammalia > Didelphimorphia > Didelphidae > Gracilinanus > Gracilinanus agilis. Next base: position 698,929,688 of record NC_058130.1, on the reverse strand, counting down.
TACTGCTAGTGTTTCTAGTACAATGTTAAATAATAAAGGTGATAATGGCCATCCTTCTTTCATGCCTGATGGTATTGGGAAGTCTTCTAATTTATCACCATTAAATATGATGCTTATTGATGGTTTTAGACACATACTGTTTATTATTTTTAGGTAAGGTCCTTTTATTCCTACAATTTCTAGTGTTTTCATTTGGAATGAATGTTGTATTTTGTCAAAGGCTTTTTCAGCATCTCTTGAGATAATCAGGTGGTTTTTCTTGGTTTGCTTGTTGATACGGTCAATTATGTGAATGGTTTTCCTGATATTGAACCATCCTTGCATTCCTGGTATAAATCTCACCTGATCATAAAGAATAACCCTCATGATGACTTGCTGGAGTCTTTTTCCTAGAATTGTGTTTAAGATTTTTGCATCTATGTTCATTAGGGGAGATTGGTCTGTAGTTTCTCTCTGTGTTTTTTTTATCTACCTGGCTTTCAGGTCAGTACCATTCTTGTATCATAAAAATATTTGTGAATCCATCTGATCCTGGGGATTTTTTCTTAGGTAGTTCTTTAATGGCTTGTTCAATTTCTTTTTCTAATATGGGATTATTAAAGTATTCTATTTCTTCTACTGTTAATCTAGGCAATTTATATTTTTGTAAATATTCATCCATCTCACCTAAGTTGCTATATATATTGCCATATATTTGGGCAAAATAGTTTTTAATGATTGCCTTGATTTCCTCTTCATTAGAAGTGAGGTCTCCCTGTTCCTCTTTCATACTAATGATTTGGTTTTATTGTTTTCTTTTTTTAATTAGATTGACCTGTATTTTGTCAATTTTGTTTGTTTTTTCAAAGTACCAGCTTCTAGTCTTATTGATTAATTCAATAGTTCTTTTACTTTCAATTTTATTGATTTCTTCTTTAATTTTTATAATCTCTAAACTGGTTTTTAGCTGGGGATTTTTAATTTGTTCCCTTTCTAGTTTTTAATTTGCAGGCCCAGTTCATTGATCTTTGCCCTCTCTAATTTATTAATACATGCCTTCAAGGATATAACATTCCCCCTGAGTACTGCCTTAGCTACATCCCAAAGAGTTTGGTAGGATATCTCCTCATTTTCCTTCTCTTCAATGAAATTATTGATTGTTTCTATGATTTCTTCTTTAACTAACTGGTTTTGGAGAATCACATTATTTAATTTCCAATTAGTTTCTGATTTGTCTGTCCATGTGCCCTTAATAATTATATTTATTGCATTATGATCTGAAAAGGTCACATTTATTATTTCTGCTCTTTTGCATTTGTTTGCAATGTTTCTATGTCCTATTACAATGTCAATCTTTGTGAATGTACCATGTGCAGCTGACAAGAAGGTGTATTCCTTTTTATCCCTATTTATTTTTATCCACATATCTATTAACTCTATTTTTTCTAGGATTTTACTCACCTTTCTCATCTCTTTCTTATTTATTTTTGGTTTGATTTATCCAGATCTGAAAGAGGAATATTTAGATCTCCGACTAGTATGGTTTTGCTATGTATTTCCTTCCTGAGATCTGCTAGTTTCTCCTTTAGGAATTTGGATGCTATACCATTTGGTGCATACATGTTGAGTACTGTTATTTCCTCATTGTCTATACTGCCTTTTATCAGAATGGAATTACCTTCCCTGTCTCTTTTAATAAGATCTATTTTTACTTTGGCTTTGTCAGAAATCATGATTGCCACTCCTTCCTTCTTTTTCTCAGTTGAAGCCAAAAGATTTTGCTCAAGCCCTTTAACTTAAACCTTTGTATGTTCACCCACCTCATATGTGTTTCTTGTAGACAATGTATGGTAGGATTTTGCTTTCTAATCTACTCTGCTATTTGCTTCCTAATTATGGGCAAGTTCATCCCATTAGCATTCAGAGTTATAATTATCAGTTGTTATTCCTCAACATGTTGGTATCGTCTCCTAATTCTATCCCTTCTTCTTACACTATTTCCTTTTAAACCAGTGTTTTTTTTAAACCAGTCCCCTTCGTCCCCTCCCTTAGTTTACTTCGCTTTCCACCCCTCCCTTATTATTCCCCTCTTTTTATTTTTAAGTCCTAATGAATTACCTCCCCCCTCTCATCCTCTCCCTTTTTTGACCTCCCCACTTCCCTGTCCCCTTGGTTTATCCCTTCTGACTTTCTCAGTAGCGTTAGATAAAATTCTATATCCCAATGCATATAGTTACTCTTTTCTCTCAGGGTTAATTCTCCTGAGAGTAAGGTTTAAATATTACCTCTTAATGCTCTCTTCCTCTCCTTATTTTAATAGTGTTCATCCCCTCCCCTTCCCATGCCCTCTTTGTGTGGTATAGAATATCCTATTTTTCTTATTCATTGAAGTTTCTCTTGGTGCCATCTCTATTCACCTGCCTCTTTCTCACCCACCCCCATACCATCTTCGACCATTTAGTACTCCAACTTTTCCCTATGAATAATTCTTCTAATTACTATAATAGTCAATAAAGTTTTTGAAAATTACTCATCACATTTCTCCATATAGGAATACAAATAATTTGACCTTATTGAAGCCCTTAAAGAGGCAAATTTCAAAATAAGAGTTTCCTTTCTTTCCCTTCTGTTTCTTTTTTACCTTTTCATGTTTGTCTTGGTTTTTGTGGTTGGATATCGAACTTTCCACTTAGTCTTGGTCTTTTCTGTGCAAATACTTGGAAATCTTCTATCTTGTTAAATGTTCATACTTTCCCCTGGAAGTATATAGTCAGTTTTGATGAGTAAGTGATCGTTAGTTTTAGACACAATTCTCTTGCCTGTCTGAGTATCACATTCCAAGACTTTTGGTCTTTCATTATGGAGGTTGCCAGATCCTGTGTGATCCTGATTGGTATTCCTTGATGTCTGAATTGTCTCTTTCTGGTTTCTTGTAAAATTTTTTTCTTTTACTTGGAAGCTCTTCAATTTGGTTATTATATTCCTGGGGGTTGTCTTTTCAGGGTTTAGTGCAGAGGGTGATCTATGGATCCTTTCAATGTCTATATTGCCCTCCTATTGTAGAACTTCAGGGGAGTTTTGTTGGATAATTTCTTTTAGTATGGAGTCCAGATTTCTATTAATTTCTCCTTTTTCAGGAAGACCAATGATTCTCAAATTGTCTCTTCTAGACCTGTTGTCTTGATCTGTCAAATTTCAGTGAGATATTTCATGTTTCCTTCTAGTTTATTAGTCTTTTGACTTTGCTTTATTTGTTCTTGCTGCCTTAAGAAATCATTGTCTTCTACTTGCCCAATTCTGGTATTTAGAGAATGGTTTTCTGCTATAATCTTTTGATTTTCCTTTTTCGATTTGGTCTATCCTGTTTTCCAGCTGTTTAATTTTAGTCTACAGTTTGCTTATCGATTCTTTTGATTTGGGGGCATCTTTCTTTAATTGAGATTTTCTGTCTTTTCACCTGTTAATTTCCTTTTGAATATTTCCCACTTCTCTCACCAAATCTCTTCCATCTTTCTCATGATCTTAGATATGATCTCTTCAAAAGCCTTTGACAAATTTTCATTTTGGGGGGAAAGATTGGATGTGATTACTTGTTTGTTCTCCTCTGCTGTTTGCTCTGTTGTTTGGATTTTTTCTGTGTAAAAGTTGTTGAATGTTAAATATTTCTTCTTGAAGGTATAGCTGTGTAGCTCAGTGGATTGAGAGTGAGGCCTAGAGATGGGAGGTCCTAGGTTCAAATCTGGCCTCAGACATTTCCCAGCTGAGTGACCCTGGGCAAGTCACTTGATGTCAAGATCTCTTTATCATCTTTGATAATCTGTTAAGGACAGTTTAGTTGATAGGGAAATAAGGACAGAACAAGGGAGTTGTCTTTTACCTCATGCTTCCAGAAATTACAAATTATGTCATAGCAAAACACAAAATGTCTCATTGGCTTCAGAACAGACCAAGGCCAAGGCTGAATTTTGACTGGATTCTTATCAGAAAGACAAGTTGGGGAGTATCCATCCCAGGGTCGAATTGCCCCCTCTAAGGTTTTGGCCTTGACTATATCAGTCAGCTACATTCCTGGTCAAAGGGGAACAGTGTAAACCCTTTAAATTCAGGTTTTCTAGGGACTTAAAGCTTTTCAATAAGGCCACAATACTTTTCAACAAGAAATCACAAGGATCACAAAAGGGGTCAAAAGAGGAGTCTCATATTTTTATCTATTCTCATTTTGGCTTCCCACAATTTGACCCCCATTGCCTATTCTTACCACTCTTCTGCCTTGGAGCCAATATGCAGTATTGACTCCAAGATGGAAGGTAAGGGTTTTAAAAAAAGAAAATAAAAAAAGATTTCTTCTTGATTTTCTCTTTAGAGGTTCTTGTGCCTGACTTGCCATTATTATTATTTCTTTCTCAGTTAGAAGTCTGGGTGAGGCAGACAGGTTTTGTGCCTATCCTATCAAGCTGTGGAACAGCTTTAGTCTGGGTCACAGTGCTTTGAGCCCTTTCAACTTTATCATCATGCCCATGTTTGGTCTGAGCTGTTTAGGCTCCTGATGGCTCAAATCTAGTTGTTCTCAGGGTCAAACCACCTGGTGGTCCCCTTGCTTGCTCCTCTGCCTGAAGCTCCTTTAACAGTCTCAGGTAGCTGCTTCCACAGTCATGAACCCCCTCTGCACTGGGTCCCCACCCAAGGTCTGTGCCTGCACTCACGGTCCACATCTGCATTCATGCCTGAGCTCAATGTCTGCACCTGTGCTCAAGCTGTGTTCAAAGTCCCATTCTTTAGCCTCTTTGGGTCTTAAGGGTTGCTGCTCTCAGGAGCAGGCCCTGGTGATCCCAGGTAGCTCCCAACAACTTAATGAATGCTGCAAACTTGCTCTAACTCTTGTGTGCTGCCTTTGGCACTGTAGGTGGTGTGGGGGAAGGGGATTACTCAGCTCATGTTTTAGTGAGAGCTATTTCACCCCGTTATAGCATGGAAATGCCCCAATCCCACTTACCTTCAATGCTGCACCCTGTTGTGGGGTCCCTTTGTTCATCTGGATTTGTTTTTATGTCCTCTTGAGGAGTCCTATCTTTGTGGGTTAGTAGAAGTTAAGCAAGTTTCTTCTACTCTGCCACCATTTTAACTCAGAAAATTCAATCAATTTTTTATAATTCAAAAAGCACTTTTGTTAGAAAGCTTTAAAGAAGTTTTCACTTAATGCTACAACTTGCTTAATTAAATAGAGTAGCTTCCTTCCTCTCTTACCCTTGGGTCACTGGGTATTTGTGATCTTGTGAATCACTTTTTTATCATCCATTAAAATTCATTCTAGAGATCAGAAAATAGGAATCAGGGGCCTTAGGGGTAAAACTTTAAAGTTGATTTCTCAGCAGTTAATTCTAAGTAATTTGAGGATTCTAAAGCTTCCTCTGACATTTTGGGCTTTAAGAATGAACAATAATTAGAGTATTAAAAGGGAAGTACAGAGGTATGACAGTAGAATACCTAGCCCCAGTACTGAACTGCGTTCACAATGGGAAAGTGGAAGCACTCCTGGCAGAGCTAGTTAATTGAACATAAGGGGTAATAAATCTGACCTTATTTACTTTAAATGCCACCATATCTCCCATTTGTAATTCACTTTTTTCCTTTATCTCTGTTCTATATAAGGAACAAAGAAAACCCTTGTTTTAACAAAATGTGTTAATTAAGATTATTGTTCTTATTTTTATTATCATTAGTAATATAATTAGTTAATTGTATGTTTATTAGCAATTCTACAACTAATCAATTATTATAACTCATGGTTATTATTATTATGATCTGGACTTATGATTAGGTTGGGGAACTTTTGGTATACAGATTCTTACCACCAATAAAGATTTGCAATTAACTATAATTTATATTTTTAGATAATTTCCAAGTTACACTATGAGACTACATGATTATTTTATGGTCATTTATCCAATATATAGCAGAGGCAGACCTTGAGCCAACAGCCCCTGACTGTAAAGTTATCACTTTATCATATATGCCTTATAGCCTCAATATTAAACTTTTCTTACTCTTTTCTTTCAGATTTCTTTGAAAGGACAAAGACTTTTACTGACATTATCCCACTCAATAAAAATAGCCAAACATTATCAGTAACTCTCTGCTTTCACTAATTAAGTATGTCCTCCAACATAAAAATGCTCATGATATGTTCTGAAGCTTTATGGGCAGAGATATGTTACAGACTCTTCCTAAGCATACCTACTATACAAGTTTGACCTTATAAAAAAAGCATTAATGTTGCTATTTTGTGTATGATACAATAGTCATTCTTAGATTTTACTACTTTAAAAATATTTTAAATATAATATTTAATTTCTACAGCTGTATAGAGATCATTGTATATCTTCTGTATTTCCAAAACTATAAAAATATTTTGAGGGTTAAAATTATTTTTTGCCTTTTTCCTGGATTTTCCATTTTTGCTTGATTTTTTTCTCTATCAGTAGGAAAATATGACACTAATAAAAATAAAAAACAATGAATGTTTTTCTACTTCCTGGATAGGCAAAAGTATTACTAACACTCAAGAGTTAGTAATAAGTTTCAAGACATATTTAGTTATCTGGATCAAGCCATTTCAACTTTCAATAACTATAAAATGCAGTGACAGTATTTCATATGTTCCTCAGAGGTTTGTTGGGGAGAGCAAATAATAACAATATTAAAATACTCAAAAAATAAAAAGTGTTCTCTAAAAGCAAATTCTTCAACATGCTATAAACACTGATTACACAGAGAGTTATTGGATAAAAAATGATTTTTAAAGGAAAAGGAAGTCTAAAGCATGGATCTTTAGAATGACCACGCAGTTTTGATACCTGTACCATACAAGCAGAAAAAAAAAAACAAAATCTTTGAATACAGCAGTCTCTAAAAAATCCAGTTCATAGGGCAGCTGGGTAGCTCAGTGGAGTGAGAGCCAGGCCTAGAGACGGGGGGTCCTAGGTTCAAACCCGGCCTCAGCCACTTCCCAGCTGTGTGACCCTGGGCAAGTCACTTGACCCCCATTGCCCACCCTTACCACTCTTCCACCTATGAGACAATACACCGAAGTACAAGGGTTTAAAAAAAAAAAAGAATCCAGTTCATAACCAGAACTAACATCTCTATTAGAGAAGTTGTAGCTGCCATAATTGGATCCCTAGAGTCTATAGTCTATTCTTGCAATAATTAAGAGAGAGAGAGAGAGAGAGAGAGAGAGAGAGAGAGAGAGAGAGTCAGACTGAAGTTGTCTTACCATGTGACTGAAACAATAACTCAAGCAAATACAACTCAGAAAGTAAGAGGCTAAAGAAAGACAGAGAGAGACCTACCAGGGCTAGTAATGCACAAAAGGGTTGCTGCTTGAAAAGAAATAAAATGTGTAGTGAGGCATCTTCAGGGACAAGGAAATTAGTCTATGTCCTAGTAAGATCATTTCTGAGACCCGAAATATTTGTCTTATGAAACCCAAAATCCATTTGAAAGAAAATTAATTTGTTTTGAGAAAGCTAACTTAAACTTAATAGAATTCTAATATTCTCTGCTTAAGATTTTAAGCTTTTTTAAAAAAAAGTAAAACATAAATTTATCATCTTCAGCCTAACAAGAAAAAGGAAAAGAGGTTCCGGGTTAAGATGGCGGCAGAGTAAGAAGCAGCTCTTAACCTCTCCTGACCGAAACACACAAAACTTCTCAAGGGGACATAAAAACAAGTCCAGACGAACGGAGGAACCCCACAACAGGGCACAGCGTGGAAGGTACGTGGAATCGAGGCATTTCCATGCTATAAAGGGCTCTCACTAAATCGCGGGCTGAGCAACTGCCCCACCCCCACCCCCTCCACACACAACACCTGTAGCTCCGAAGCCAGCTAAAAAGAAATAGAGCAAGTTTGGGGCACCCATCGAGTCATTGGCAGCTCCGGGGCCTGTTCGAGAGCAGCAAGACTTAGGACCCCATTAAGCCAAAAAAAGGCACGTGAAATCTGAGCATGGGAGCAGGACGCTAGGCGCAGAGCGCAGGTTGAGCAGAGCGCAGGCACTGCGGAGGCATGGGTGGAGGCAGACACAGCCAGGAACTAAAGCCTAAGTGGGGAACCAGTGTGGACGGATATACAACTGTGGAAGCAGCGCCCTGAGACTTGTAAAGGAACCTCCTGCAGAGGATCAAGCAAGGGGGCCCACCAGGGGGCTTGACCTTGGAAAAAAACCAGAACTCAGACCTCAGGAGCCAATAGATCCCTGACAGACACTGAGTGCGAGGATAAATCTGAGAAGCTGCTGGGCTAATGATGGCTACTCAGTCACAGGAAGTTCAGAGGAGAAAGAATAATAACAAGAAAAAGAAGTCTTTAACACTCGACAGCTTTTACACAGAGAAAATCCAGACAACCGAGCAAACAGAGGAGGAGAACAAACAAGCATCCAGACCCTCCCCAAATAAGGAAAACTCCTCACAAGCTATGGAAGAGTTCAAAACTGAGATTTTGAGGAAAATGGAAGAGATCTGGCAAGAAAATAACAGTTTAAAAGGTAGAATCTTGCAACTGGAAAGTGAGGCTCAGAAACCAAATGAACTGATAAGCAAATTGAACACAAGAAATGACCAGATTGAAAAGGAATACCAGAAGATTATGGCCGAAAACCAGAAGATTATGACCGAAAACCGAAAGATTATAGCTGAAAATCAATCCCTAAAGGCTAGAATTGAGCAAGTAGAAACTAATGATCTCTCAAGACAACAAGAACAAATAAAACAAAGCCAAAAGACTGAAAAAATAGAAGGAAACATGAAATATCTCAATGAGAGAGTGACAGACCAAGAAAACCGGTCTAGAAGAGACAATTTGAGAATAATTGGTCTTCCAGAAAAACCAGAAATTAATAGAAACCTGGACTCCATACTAACAGAAATAATTCAGCAAAATTGCCCTGAAGTCCTACAACAAGAGGGCAATATAGACATTGAAAGGATTCATAGAACACCTGCGGCATTCGATCAAGAAAGGAAAACACCAAGAAATATCATTGCAAAATTCAAGAGTTTCCAAGCAAAAGAAAAAATCTTACAAGAAGCCAGAAAGAAACAATTCAAATATCAAGGAGCACCAATCAGGATCACACAGGATCTGGCAGCCTCCACACTAAAAGACCGTAAGGCGTGGAATACAATATTCAGAAAGGCAAGAGAGCTGGGCCTGCAACCACGGATCAACTACCCATCAAAATTGACTATATATTTCCAAGGAAAAGTATGGGCATTCAACAAAATTGAAGAATTCCAGGTATTTGCACAGAAAAGACCGGGGCTAAATGGAAAGTTTGATATCCAACCACAAAAATCGAGAGAAACCTGAAAAGGTAAATAAGATACAGAGGGGAAAGAAAGAAAACTTATAATTTTTAAATTTGCCTTTTTAAGGGCCTCAGTGAGATCTAATTATCTGTATTCCTTTGTAGAGAAATGTTATGTTTAATTCTCTGTAGTGAACTCTATTCACTATCATAATATTCACTATTATAGTAATCAGAAGAATAATTAACAGGGTGAGGGTGGAACACTAAATAATCTAAGATGGCATGGGGGATGGGAAAGAGGGGGTGAATAGCAGTGGACACCAAGAGAAACCTGAGCGAATAAGAAAATAGAATATTCTATTACACACAAAGAGGGCATTGGAGGGAGAGGGGACAAATACTATTATAAGAAGGAGAGGAAGAGAGCATAAAGAGGTAATAATCAAACCTTACTCTCAGTGTAATCAACCCAGAGAGGGAAGAGTAGCTATACTATCCATTGGGAAATAAAACTCTTATCTTACCCTTCTGAGAAAGTTAGAAGGGATAAACCAAGGGGAGCAAGGGAGTGGGGAGAACAAAAAAAGGGAGGGGAGAAAGGGGAGGGAATTCATAAGGCCTTTAAAAACAAAAAGAGGGGGGAAAAATA
>NC_058130.1:698889976-698919246 GCF_016433145.1 Gracilinanus agilis | reverse complement strand
CCTTGTTGTTCTTGTTCTTGTTCCTCCTCCTTCTCCTCCTCCACCACCTCCTCTTCCTCCTCCTCCTCTTCTCCCAGGGTTTGTATCCAAATTTTCCTCCTTTCCTTTTAAAGACAACCCACATTTTCCCTCTATCCCTTATCACTTCTCCTTACACATCCTATTTATTAGTGTGCATGTCAGTTCGTCACTATTAGACTACGAGCATCTTGAGAGCAGGCGTTGTGTCATGTTTCCTCTTTTAATCCCGAGTGTAAAACCTAAGACTCCACATGGAGCATTCACTTAACTTAATGGATATTTGTTTACAGTTTGTCATATAGAAATGCATATGTTTGATTCTAAGTTTGATTTAGATATTTGATTTTAATAACTATCATACTTAAAAAAAGAGACTATATAAAGGTACACAGTTCCAGATAGAAGAACCAGTGCACCACGAACTGTGATACTGTGTGGATCATAGAATACTTTACTTGTGAAATCTATGGATGAGGTAAGAATTTATGACCATACACATACTTTATCCATCTTCCCCAGAGAGAAAGGCTCTAGAAGAATCCTCAATGGCAAGACCTGGTTGGACTATCACTCTAGACCTTACCTACTTGTGTGATACTGCCTTCTAAGGTCTACCATTTGTCCTGCCCTTCCTCTGTGGCCTACAATCTATTCTTCATCTTCCGCTCAAGGATTCCTAATGCAACCTAAAGATACCTGGGTTTTGCTTCTGTATCCGTATGATTTTCAAGCCTTTTCTATCTACTCTGCAACTGAATTTTATGTGCCTTCTACTCTAATTAAAATGTGAATTATAGGCTCTTTGAGAACAGGGATTGTTGCGATTTTTCTACTTATGTCCCTAGTATTTAGAATAATGCTCAGCACATACTAAGTGATAAATAAATGTCATTTATTCATTCATTCATCCATCCCCATTTCAGCTTGGGATATGGGGGAGTGAAGGTCATATTCTCATCACCTCTCCCAGGAATGGAACTCTGTGATTGAAAACCCCCCCATCTCATAGGTCTTACCTTGAGGGTGAGACCCTGGAAAAACTTCCCTAGCAGGGTCTGCCTATCTCTACCTCAGCCTGGAGTGCTTAGGCATCCAGAGAGTGGGTTTAGACTCCCAGATTAGGGTACAGAGTTATTATGTGCTGCTGTTTCATTTGTGGAGGGAGATGCAGGACAGAAGCATTGAGGAGGGCTGGGTAGGAGATGCCTGCCTGTCCACCTGCTCCCTGGCCCAGTGGCACATATGGATTGACATTTAGTGCAGCTGCTTAGCCAGGGGGAACCAAATAACAGAGGCAGACAGCAACTACAGACACACTGAACAGCTGTGCTTCTCCACTTTGCAAACCACTGGTCTTTAGGATAAAATAGAAACTCCTAAGTCTAATATTTAAGACTTTCCACAAGCTGTCACCAACCAAACTTTGCAGCTTTGTTTCCCATTTTTTTTTTCTGATCTTGGATGTCAGTCTCTTCTTCTAATTAACTGCATGACCTTGGTTAAATTGCTTCCTCTCTCTGAACTTCAGTTTTCTCATCTGTAAAATGGGGATGATAGTTTCACTGCTTTCCTCATGGATAGGGATGTGTGACTTCTTTAGCTTAGGAGCTAGGAGAGAGGTGATGTCACAGATCACCACAATACCAATCCAGGGAGGAAAAGGGACTGGCTGTGCGGAATCTCCATCTCCAGTGACCTCCTAAAAGAGATGAGGGCATTGACTGTCCAGAGAGGTTCAGGAATGGACCTGCCCATGAGCTAGGGGGCTGCCCCTGACACATCAATGAGATTTCTTGGCTCTTTCGGTAGAGTAGCTTGTATGTAAAATCTGGGTTAAGATGACAACAGACTGAGTATAAATAGATAGAAGCTCACCAGCTGTCAGAGGATCTGTAGCCAGGCTCAGTTTAAATAAGCACAAGGACCTGGAGGAACCTATTAGGTACCATTAGTCCTGCTGGGACCTCAGAAACATTTGCAGGGTGGTGTGAGATCACCAGATCATAGAGTAAGCATAGCTCTGATAATAATTCAGAATCATGAATGTCAGAGCTGGAAGGGTCAATAACTAATAGACAACAGAGAAATAGAGCTGAATTAAGAATAGGAAGATAGAAAATAGAGCATCCGAGCTATTAGGGGTCTATGGATAAATATTTAACAATCAGCTCTCCAAAAATACCCGTGACACACGTTTAAGTTTAATTTGCATCATTATAGTTTTTTCCACTTTATTAAATCTTATCAATGAATGATAAATCAAACAGACATTTTCAGTTTGCCAATTATCAAGGTGTAAATATTGAAACATTGAAAATTGAGCATTTCCTGGTGAGAGTCAGTTCAGGTTGGATGCAGCCTACCCTTCATAGTTCTTTCTCTTTTTTATATAGAGGCAAAAACAGATAGGAGGCTTAGGGAGATCACATGAGTAGTACATGCCAGGGTCAAGACTTGAACCCACATCTTCTAAGTCTTTTGAAACTAAGTACAATATTTTCCTTCCTCCTATTATACTCTGCTCCCAGCAAAATTCAGGAACAATAGCAATCATTCTGACCTGAGCTTTAGAAATAAATTGGCCTTTCTAAAAGGGAGTTTCATAAAAGATAGCAAAGAGTAGGAGGCTCTCAGTACAGGATTGGGAAAGGGCAAATGTCCCAAGTTTCAAAAAAAGACAAGAGAGTGGTGTCTGCACACTGCGATGCCAGGAGTTTGACTTTAAATCCTGTCAACATTCAGAGACTTATAACATTAAAGGGAGGATCAGTGAATATTTATGTAAAATCCTGTCTCTTTAAAGTATTACTTTTTGACATGGAGCAGTTTGGGGCTGAAGGGGTCAAGAAAAATGCTTTTGTATCCAGAAAAAAGACATAAACGAACTAGTAAAGGATGCATGATATCACATCAGTCAGAGATCCACAATATGATGCCTGGAAGGAACAGAAAAAAGAACTTTGGATTAAGAAAAAAAAATGCTAAAATTCATGTGTAAAGAAATACAAATTTCACATGATACAAGCATTTTGGGGTAACAAATTATGACATGAATATAAAGACGTACATCTTCTGATAATGGATTTTAGAGTGATATGTCTTCTCTATGGCAACAATAAATAATTGATGGTTTAAAGGTAATAGCGAAAAGAACTTTTTTATCAATTAAAAACTGATAAAATGTGGGTACAAATAAATATTTTTTTCTACTTTTAATTACATGTAAATTTTTTAACATTTGTTTAAATTTTTTTAGTTTAAATTTCTCTCCCTCCCTCCTTTTCTCCTCACCCTCCCCCCTTTGAGAAGACAAGTAATTTGATAAAAGTTATACATGTATAGTAATTCAAAATATATTTCCATATTGGTAATATTAGAAAAGAAAAAAAACCCAGAAAAATAAAGTTTAAAAAAGTAGTATCCTTCAATCTACATTTAGACTCCATCAGTTATTTCTCTGGAGGTGGATAGCATTTTTCTTCATGAGTTCTTAGAGCTTAGCTCTTTTTAAATCATTCACACATGATTAACGTTCAAAATTGTTATTACTGCATACAATGTTCTCCTGCTCCTGCTCATTTCACTTTGCATCAGTTCATGTATACCTTTCTAGGTTTTTGCTTGTCATTTCTTATAACACAATAATAACCCATCACAATTATATGCCGCAACTTGTAAAGATATTTTATTTGATCAATTACATGTAATAATTTTCCAAATGAGTTTTCCAAAGTTATATGATCCAAATTGTCTCTCTCCCTCTTTCTTTCTTGCTCCTGGAGATGGTAAGCAATTTGATGTGGGTTATAGATGTACATACATGCAAAATATTTTTCTTTATTGTTCATTTTTGTAAGAGAATAATCATATAAAGTCCAGAACTCCAAAATAAAAACCCAAATAAACTGAAGTGAAAAGTAGTATGCTTTGATCTGCATTCTGACTCCAATAGTTTCTTCTCTGGAGGTAGATAGCATTCTTTGTCATAAGTCCTTCAGAATTGTCCTGAATCATACCACAACTTGTTTAGCCATTTCCCAGTTGATGAGTATCTCTTCAATTTCCAATTATTTGACACCATAAAAAGAGCTGCTATCAAAATTTTTGTACATAGAGGTCCTGTTTCTTTTTTCAATCTCCTTGTGATATAGACCTAGTAGTGCTATTGCTGGGTCATAGTTATGCATAATTTTATAATTCTTTGGGTATCGTTCCAAATTGCTTCCCAGAATGGTTGGATCTATTCACTATTTCACCAGAAGTTCATTGTTGTTTCAATCTTCCCACATTCCTTCCAATATTTAAAATTTTTATTTTCTGTCCTATTCTAATAGTTGTGAAGGAGTACCTCAGAATTGTTTTCATTTGCATTTCTCTAATCAAGAATGATTTAGAACATTTTTTTCACATGAGTATACAAAGCTTTGATTTCTTCATCTCAAAAATTGCCTTTTCATATTCTTTGAATATTTATCAATCTGGAAATAATTTATATTTTTATAAATTTGACTCTGTTCTATATATATTTCAGAAATGAGAGGGTTGGCAGAGAAACTTGCTGTTAAATTACCTCCTTCCCCATTTCCACCTCCTGTTTTCTGCATTCCTTCTAATCACTGGCTACATCAATTTTGTTTGTACAAAACCTTTTAAAATTTAATTTAATCAAAACTATCCATTTTATAACTTGTAATGTTCTCTGTCTCCTGTTTGGCCATAAATTCTTACCTCATCCATAGATTTCACAAGTAAAGTATTCCATGATCTCATAATTTGCTTATGGTAACACCCTTTATGCCTGAATTATGTACCCATTTTGACCTTATCTTGGTATACAGTGTGAGATGTTGGTCTATACCTAGTTTCTGCCAAACTACTTTCCAATTTTCCTAGAAGGTTTTGGAAGATAGCAAGTTCTTGTCCCTAAAACTTGGATCTTTGGATGTATCAAACAATAAAATACTATGGTCATTTACTACTGGGTATTATGAGCCTAATCTATTTCAATGATCCACCACTCTATTTCATAGTAAGTATCAGACTGTTTTGATTATTTTCACTTTGTAGTATAGTCTGAGATCTGGTACTGTTAGCAGGCCATCTTTCTTCACTTTTTTTTTATATTGATTTTTTGATATTTTTGACTTTTGTCTTTTTAGATGAATTTTGTTATTATTTTTTCTAGCTCAAGGTTTATTTTTGTTAGTTTGATTGGCATGGTACTGAATAAGTAAATTAATGTAGGTGTATTTGTCATTTTTATTATATTGGTTTATTCTATCCATGAACAATTAATATTTCTCCAATTGTTTAGATATGTATTTATTTGTGTGAGAAGTGTTTTGTAATTATGTTCATATACTTCCTGGATCTACAATTATTTTAAATGGAATTTCTCTTTCTAGCTCTTGATATTTGACTTAATTGGAGAAATACTCATGATTTATGCAAATTTATTTTATATTCTGCAATTTTGCTAAAGTTATTAATTGAATTAGTTTTGTAGTTGATTCTCTAGGATTCTTTAAGCATATCATCATATTATCTGCAAAGAGTGATCATTTTGTTTCCTCATTGCCTACTCTAATTCTTTCTATTTTTCTTCCCTAATTATATATAGCATTTTCTAGAATATTGAATAATAGTGGTGATAATGGTCATCTTTGCTTCACCATTGTTCTTACTGGAGAAGCTTCTGGATTATCTCTATTACAGATAATACTTGCTGATATTTTTAGAAACATCCAACTTACTATTTTAAGGAAAGCTCTATTTATTTCATGTTTTCTGATGTTTTTAAATAGGAATGAGTTGTATTTTTTCAAAAGCTTTTTCTGCATTTATTGAGATAATCATATAATTTCTCTTGGTTTTATTATCTGATATGGTCAATTACACTGATGTTTTCCCTAATATTGAATCAGTCCTGTATTCCTGGTATAAATCCCACCTGGTCATAATTTTTGATTCTTGTGATATACTTCTATAATCTCTTTGTTAGTATTTTGTTTAAAATTTTTGTATCAATATTTATTAGGGAAATTGGTGTACAGTTTTCTTTATTCATTTTTGTTTTTCTGGCTTTAGGTACCAGTACCATATTTGTGTCATGAAAGGTATTTGATAGGATTCCTTCTTTGATTATTTAACCAAATAATCTTTACAGAACTGGAATTAATTAATTCTTCTTTAAATATTTAGTAGAATTCACTTGTGACTCCATCTGGTCCTGGGGACTTTTACTTAGGCATTCTTTCTTTCCCTGGTTGTTTGTTTAATATCATTTTATGTTATAGGATTATTTTGTATCTTATTTCTTCTTCTGTTAATTTGGACAATTTCTATTTTTGTACATATTCATCCATTTCACTCAGATTGTTATATTTATTATCATATAATTAGGCAAGATAACTCCCAATAATTGCCTTAATTTCTTCTTCATTGGTGATGAATCCATCCTTTTCAGTTTTAGTACTGGTAATTTGTTTTTCTTTATTTTAAAAATTCAAATTAACCAATAATTTATCTATTTTTATTTTTTTCACTATAAAACCAGCTCCTAGCTTTATTAAGTTTAATCATTTTCTTACTTTTAGTTTTATTAACCTCACCTTTGATTTTCAGAATTTCCTTTCTGGTGTTTAATTGGAGATTTTTAATTTATTCTTTTTCTAGTTTTTTTAAGATGTGTGAATTGATCTGCTCTTTATTTTATTGATGTGTTTATAGATATAAATTTTCCTCCAACTATTGCTTTAGAAATTCTGGTATGTTGTCTTGTCATTCTCTTTCATAAAATTATTGATTATTTCTATTATTTATTCTTTGACTCATTCATTATTTAGAATTAGATTATTTGCCTTCCAATAAATTTTAATCTATGTTTCCAAAGCCCTTTATTGATGTAATTTTTATATTATAATCTGAAAAGAATGCATTATGCTTTTCTGCATTTGGCTGTAAGGTTTTTATACCTTAATATATGACCAGTATTTGTGTAGGTACCATATACCACTAAGAAAAAAGGTATATATCTTTCTATTACTATTTGATTTTTCCTAGAGGTCTATTATATCTTACTTTTCTAAATTTTATTTTCTCCTTATCTTCTTATTTATTTTTTGTTTAGATTTATCTAGTTTTGAGAGGGGAAAGTTGAGGTGCCCCAGTAATATAGTTCTACTTTTTATTTCCTTCTGTAATTCTTCTAACTTTTCCCTTAAGAATGTTGATACTATGCCATTTGGTACATGTATGGTTAGTATTGACATTACTTCATTGGGTGTTATTGAAATTTTGAGGTCTCTGATCTAAATTTCCTGTGGACATTTCCAGGTCTTTGAAATTACATTTCATGATCCAACTGGCTTCCTGTATTACGTGGTGCATAAGACAGCTACGTAATAATGTAGACAGAAGGATAAAAACGAAGTGCCAGGATTGGCACTCTCTCTTTTCCGGCTGAAACAGCATGGTGGCAGAGGTAATGGCAGGTCTTTCTAACTGACTCTTAACATGGTACATGGCTTCATTTTTCTAATAATTATCAATAAATCTTTTAAGATGCTAATATTTTTAAATCTCTCCTTCTATATCCATTTTATTTCTTATAATTGTCTAAGGTACCTTTTATCAAAATGTAGTTTTCTTGGGGGTATTAATGGACTTGTACCTCTGGCACATGGTCTTACTGAACCCTTTATTCAGGGCTATTTTCTTCCTTTCGTGTCCAACTGCCATTCAGCTTTTACCTGGGGATCCAAGAATCTATAGCATGCACAGTGGCCATAGACCTTCAGCAAGCAGTCTAAATCAGGTCAAATGTAACCACAGATCTCAAACTCATTGGTAAATTGAGGGGGAGTATCTATGCTAGGCATGTGATTACTTCCTCCCAATGGAATTGGGCATTGTTGAACGCTTAAAGCTTGGTTAGAAATTTAATAACTCAAGGTCATCTACTGCATCCTAAGCAACTACCAGTTGCCTTGATTTTTGTCTTGTCACTGCTCTTTGATGAGTCTGGAGGAAAGACATTGAGGCCAATGATGACTATGCAACATTACCTCACTAAAACCAATTTATGCTTGAGTCAAAAGATATCATACAGTAATGTTATTCTGGTCCTCTTTAAGTATTAAGAACAACAATCAACCAACCAATCAAGTTTCTCTGCTTATCTTTTAAAATTAAATGCATTTTTGCTTTGGCTGAGATCATGATTGTTACACCTGATTTTTTTTTTACTTCAGCTGAAGCATAATATATTTTGTTCTAGCCCCTTTTATTTTAATCTCTCTCTCTCTCAATCTCTCTCTCTCTCTCTCTCTCTCTCTCTCTCTCTCTCTCTCTCTCTCTCTCTCTCTCTCTCTCTCTCTTTCTCTTTCTCCTCAGTGGTAGCCAGAGTAAGGATGTAAACTCTGATTCTACAGGAAATGTAAAGTACCTTGAGTAAATGTATACAAGAAAAGTAGTTCTAATTATACCAGGGGAAAACTTGCATGTGATCTTTGACCATTCTCACACTATGCCTTCTTTTTTTCTGTTTCTATTTAATATCAAACTTGACTTGAGGTTGGTGTAGAGATCCAACATGTTATTTTGTTCTCCTGAAGCCCAAGACTGTTCTCTTGTTAGTAAATTTCTGCTATTAACCTAATAAGCCCTAACAAAAACTATTAATAAAAAATCTGGAATGGGTCTCTCTTTCTTTGGTATCTCAGTATTTTCTGGAGAGTATCCTACCCTACAGTTGCCATGATCAGTGCAGAATAGATCTACCCCCATACATTTGGCATAATTGGTAGGATAGTCTGTCCCTCTACAAACCGTGAGACCTTGCAATGTATCTCTGTTTTTCAAATAATTTTTTTGAAAACAACCAAGTGTAAGAATCTGATTTTTAAACCACACTTCTATCCTTTTACATGTTATGGGTGAGTTCATTCCATTAACATTCACAAATATGATTACTAACTGAGCATTTTCCTCACTGAGCTTTCTTACTTCATTTTCCATTTGGCCAATTCTGCTTTTTAAAGAAGTTTTTTTCAGTAAATTTATATATATCTTTTTTTTCCATTTGTCAATTCTATTTTTTTTAATATTTTTATTTTTTAGAAAAGTTATCATGGTTACATGATTCATGTTCTTACTTTCCCCTTCACCCCCCAACCTCTTCCCCCCCCATAACTGTCCCCTGGTTTTAACATGTGTCATCAATCAAGACATTTCCAAATTGTTGATAGTTGCATTGGTGTGGTAGTTTTGGGTCTACATCCCTAATCATGTCAGCCTCAACCCATGTGTTCAAGCAGTTGCTTTTCTTCTGTGTTTCCTCTTCTGTAGTTCTTCCTCTGAATGTGGGTAGGGTTCTTTTCCATAAGTCCCTCAGAATTGTCCTGGATCATTACATTGCTTCTAGTACAGAAGTCCATTGCATTCTACTTTAGTACAGTGTATTGGTCTCTGTGTACAATGTTCTTTTGGCTCAGCTCCTTTCACTCTTCATCAATTCCTGGAGGTCTTTCCAGTTCACATGGAATTCCTCCTGTTTATTATTCCTTGGAGCACAATAATATTCCATCACCAGCATATACCACAATTTGTTCAACCATTCACCAAAAGAAGGGCATACCCTTGTTTTCCACTTTTTTGCCATCACAAAAATCATGGCTATAAATATTTTTTGTACAAGTCTATTTATCTATGATCTCTTTGGGGTACAGACCCAACAATGGTATGGCTGGATCAAAGGGCAGGCAATCTTTTATAGCCCTTTTGAGTGTAGTTCCAAATTGCTATTCAGAATCGTTGGATCAGTTCACAATTCCACCAGGAATGCATTAATATCCCACTTTGGCTACATCCCCTCCAACATTCATTACTCTCCCCTACACTCATTTTAGCCAATCTCCTAGGTGTGAGGTGATACTTCAGCATTGTTTTAATTTGCGTTTCTCTGATTATTCGAGATTTAGAGCACTTTCTCATGTGCTTATTGATAGTTTTGATTTCTTTATCTGAAAATTGTCTATTAATGTCCCTTGCCCATTTATTGATTGGGGAATGGCTTGATTTTTTTATACAATTGATTTAACTCCTTGTATATTTGAGTAATTAGACCCCTGTCAGAGTTTTTTGTTATAAAAATTTTTCCCAATTTGTTGTTTCTCTTCTGATTTTGGTTGCATTGTTTTTGTTTGTACAAAAGCTTTTTAATTTAGTATAATCAGTCATCCCATTCACATTCAGAGTTATAATTATCAGTTGTGTATTCCCCAATATTTTGTATCCTCTCTTAGTTCTACCCCTTCTTCTTTGGCTATTTCCTTTTAAACCAGTGATTTGTTTTAAACAAGTAACCCTTGTCCCCTCCCTTGATTTACTATCCTTTCTACCCCCTCCCTTGTTATTCCCCTCTTTTTATTTTTAAGGCCTAATGAATTCCCTCCCCCTTCTTCTCCCCTCCCTTTTTTGACCTCCCCACTCCCCTGTTCCCCTTGGTTTATCCCTTCTGACTTTCTCAGTAGGGTTAGATAGAGTTCTATACCTCAATGGATATAGCTACTCTTCCCTCTCAGGGTTAATTCCACTAAGAGTACGGTTTAAATATTACCTCTTAATGCTCTCTTCCTCTCCTTCTTATAATAGTATTCATCCCCTCCCCTTCCCATGACCTTTTTGAGTGTAAGAGAATATCCTATTTTTCTTATTCATTCAAGTTTCTCTTGGTGTTCTTTACTATTCACCCTCCTCTTTCCCACCCCACATTATCATCTTAGACCATTTAATACTCTAGCATCTCCCTGTGAATAATTCTTCTAATTACTATAATAGTGGATACTATAATAGTGAATAGAGTTCACTACAGAGAATTACACATAACATTTCTCCATATAGGAATACAAATAATTAGATCTTATTGAAGCCCTTAAAGAGGCAAATTTAGCAATAAGAGTTTTCTTTCCCCTCTGTTTTGTAATTATCCTTTTCATGTTTCTCTTGGTTTTTGTGGTTGGATATTGAACTTTCCATTTAGTCCTGGGCTTTTCTGTGAAAATACTTGGAAATCTTCTATCTTGTTGAATGCCCCTACTTTCCTCTGGAAGTATATAGTCATTTTTTTATGGGTAGGTGATCCTTGGTTGTAGATCCAGTTCTTTTGCCTTTCTGAATATCATATTCCAAGCCTTGTGGTCTTGTAGTGTGGAGGCTGCCAGATCCTGTGTGATCCTGATTGGTGCTCCTTGATATCTGAATTGTCTCTTTTTGGCTTCTTGTAAAATTTTTTCTTTTGCTTGGAATCTCTTGAATTTGACTATTATATTCCTAGGGGCTGTCTTTTCAGGGTTTAGTGTAGAGGGTGATCTATGGATCCTTTCAATGTCTATATTGCTGTCTTGTAGAACTTCAGGGCAATTTTGCTGAATAATTTCCTTTAGTATGGAGTCCAAATTTCTATTAATTTCTGCTTTTTCAGGAAGACCAATGATTCTCAAATTATCTTTTCTAGGCCTGTTTTCTTGATCTTTCAATTTCTCAGTGAGATATTTCATGTTTCCTTCTATTTTATCAGTCTTTTCACTTTGCTTTATTTGTTCTTGTTGTCTTGAGAGGTCATTGGCTTCTACTTGCCCAATTCTTATCTTTAGATACTGGTTTTCTGCTATATTGTTTTGATTTCCCTTTTTGATTTGGTCTATC
Source organism: Gracilinanus agilis (assembly GCF_016433145.1). Classification (NCBI taxonomy): domain Eukaryota; kingdom Metazoa; phylum Chordata; class Mammalia; order Didelphimorphia; family Didelphidae; genus Gracilinanus; species Gracilinanus agilis. Next base: position 698,907,519 of record NC_058130.1, on the reverse strand, counting down.
CTGTTTTCCAGCTGTTTGATTTTGGTCTCCAATTTGCTTATCAATTCTTTTGATTTGGGGGCATCTTTTTCTAATTGCCGATTCTAGCCTTTAGAGACTGGTTTTCAGCTATAATCTATTGGTTTTCCTTTTGAATCTGGTCTGTTTGGTTTTTCAAGGCTTCCAGCTGGTCATTTCTGGTTTTCAATTTGCTTATCAATTCATTTGATTTCTGAGCTTCACTTTCTAATTGGGAAACGCTGCCTTTTAAACTGTTATTTTCTTGCCAGTTCTCTACCATCTTTCTCATAATCTCAGATTTGAACTCTTCAATAGTTTGTGACCAGTTTTCATTTTTTGGGAGGGTTTGGATATGATTACTTGTTTGTTCTCCTCTGCTATTTTCTCTGTTGTCTGGATTTTTTCTGTGTAAAAGTTGTCGAGTTTTTAAAGATTTCTTCTTGATCTTTCTCTTCTGGGGTTCTTGTCTCTGGCTTGCCATTGTGAGCCGTGTGCCCTCTCAGGTTTATCCTCACATTCAGGGTCTGTCTGAGCTCTTTAGGCTCCTGAGGTCTCAGGTCTAGTTGTTCTCAGGGTCAAGCCTCCTGCTGGTCCCCTTGCTTGTTCCTCTACCCGAAGCTCCTTTAACAGTCTCAGGGCACTGCTTCCCCAGTCACGCACCCCTTTGCACTGGGTCCCCACTCAAGGTCCATGCCTGAGCTCAGAATCCATGTCTGCAGCTGGGACCATGCCTGTGCTCAGGGTCAGTGTTCAAAGTCCACGTGTTCTTTAGCCTCTTGGTGTCTTAAGTCTTGCTGCTCTCAGGAGCATGCACTGGAGCTGCTGATGACTTAATGGGTGCCCCAAACTTGCTCTAACTCTTTTGAGCTGGCTTTGACCCTGTAGGTGGTGGTGGTAGGGAGGGGGTTGCTCAGCTCATGTTTTAGTGAGAGCTGTTTCACACCCTTTTAGCATGGATATGCCCCGATCCCACGTACCTTCAATGCTGCGTCCTGTTGTGGGGTCCCTTCGTTCATCTGGATTTGTTTTTATGTCCCCTTGAGGAGTCCTATATGTTTTGGTTAGGAGAGGTTAAGCAGCTGCTTTTTACTCTGCCACCATCTTAACCCAGAATCTCTCAATTCTATTTTTTAAGTAGTTCTCTTCATTGGATTTTTGTGGGTCTTATCATTGGCCTATTCTGTTTTATAATTGCTATTTTCTTTTGTTTTGTGTGTAATGTGCTTACCTCCTTTACCAATCTTGACTTTTTTATGATTTTCTTGCATCATTCTCATTTCCTTACTCAAAATTTCTTCTGCATCTCATTGATTTTTAAAATCCTTTTTGATTTCTGCTTGAGAACAATTCACTTTTGGGGGGGGGGACTTTGGATATATGTCTTTTAACTTTGTGATCTTCTGAATTTGTGTTTTGATCTTCCATGTCATGATAGTAACTTTCTAGTTTGACTCTTTTGTTGTTGTTTTTTGTTCATTTTCCCAGCTCATTTCTTGACTTTTACATTCATGTTAAAGTTGTACTCAGCTCCTAGGGTGGAGGGGACATACTCAAGCTTCAAATGTTTTTGTGTTGGTGTTTTCAGAGCTACTTCTGGGGATCTGTACATTTTCATTTTTTTCTGAGGTGCTGTGAGTAACTACAAGTACTGTTTTCCCCTTGGAATTGTGAGTAGGATTCTTGCTCCTGCTAATGCACCTCCTCATCCTGGAAACCACACAAAGGCAACATAATAAAGTCCTTCTCCCAGCTCCAGGAAAGGGTTCCTTCTAATCTCCTTCTGACCAGTTGCCTGCACCCCCCCTTATCATGTATGGGCTGAGAACTCTGGAAGCCAGGGCTCTGGTGCACATGCCCCTGGACTAGACTACACTCCTCTCTGGGGTGAGATAGCCCTTTCTAGCCAACCATCTTTGCTTTCTTGAGATGGAAAATTATTTCACCCAGTCCTTCTTTTGCTCTTGATATTTCAGAATTCATTTTGAGGCATTATTTTAACTTTTTTTGGAGGGGAATTTGACTAATATGAGTGAGTCTTTGCCTTTTCTCTGCCAAATTGGCTCTACCTCCTCCCCCAACAGTTTTTAGATATATAGACTGTGAAAGGGGACCATTTTTTGAATTGATAAATGACTGAAGCTGTGAGACAGCTTATTTGAATTTAACTGTCTTAAGATTTAAAATGGTAAACTTCAATGTTTTTCAATGAAGTTTAATTGATGACTTAATAAAGGCTTTTCATTTCATAGTAGAGATCCAGGAGAAAAAGAGGTGCCATATGCCAAGTAAGTCAAACTGTTCACATCACCTTGACTTCCATCTCCCTTCAGATTTCTATAAAAATGGTTTAAGACCCTGAGCCAAAATCTTAGAAACTACAACACCTCCCCAGCATGAGACCACCACCACCCTTTCTGTCCCTATAGCAATCAGTTATAGGAAAGACATTCTGGAGAGAAGATCTAACATTCTCAATCTCGCCACCATCAATGGTTAACTAATTCCATAAATAGGCAGATAAGCTCAAGGATCCTTAGGAATAACAGAACTTTCATTTTCTCATTCAATCATTGGCTCTTCTTCCAGGTCAGTTTCCATAGACATTTTCTAGGAAGCAAGAAAGGGCTAGCCATCTCCATCTATTTCCCACCAACTACTACTTATAGAGTTGTCAAAAAATGAAGCAACAAGGCATCTTGAAAGGCAAGGAGGAAGCAGCGTGTACTGGGTGAGATATGCCACCACCACTACCAATTTCTCAACCACTACATCTCTTCAGACTCTGATGAAGATAATCTAGGACTTGAAACCAACAGCTTTGGGAATATCAGTGACCCTTTCTCTTCTCAGTCCAACAACCTTGCTTTCAGCCCTGTCCCCATAGCTACCATGATGGAAAACAAACCTTGTAAAGAAAGGGACCACCATTCTCATCTCCACTAATACTAGCTGTTGACCTAATGTCAATAACAGGCTGCTCTTCAGTAGCCACAGCTAATGAGAACCCATAACAGAAATGCCTCACTGACAATATTCATAGCATTGGAAAATGGTTCAATATCAGAAATAGTTCAATTAAAATAATAATGTTTAAAAAATTGCATTCTCTCCTACTTTGTCACTAAATCCCAAGGACCATAGAACCTTTTCATCTGGCTTGTCTCCTGGATAAGAATATGGGCTTTGGGTGAGCAGGTATTTTATACTCTTAAAAAAACCAAAATGTTATCTTCTGTCTTAGAATCAATACTATGTATTGGTTCTATGGTAGAAGGGTGGTAAAAGCTAGGGAATGAGGTTTAAGTGACTTGGTCAGGGTCATACAGCTAGTAAGTGTCTGAGGCCAGATTTAAACTTGTCTCTCTGGGACTGGCTTTCTATCCAGAGTCATTTAGCTGCCCCTTCCCACCTTCCATATTCTCTTTTCTGTTTGTATCCTCTAGACCAGTGTTTAGCACAGCCCTTGGCTTCAATTAAGAGCTTTGTAATTTTAATTATGAAGTTTTAAAATTCATTCATTCATTGATTTCCATGAATTTTTACTACTTGAGAGAAAAGTGAGTCACCCAGTACTAGGGGGCTTTGACATTCAAACCATTGAAAAGTATTAAATTTAGAAGTTAATGATGAAGAGGTTGAAGAAACCTGGCTAGAATTTTTTTTTAAAGCAGGAGAAAGACGGATGGGAGGATGTGGGAGGGGAAACAAGTTTTCTTACAGCTTTGTGAAGAAACCAGCAGTAAGAGCAGTCAGGTTGAAAAGTACAGATTCACTTGAAGTATAAATAGAATAAATCATGTTAATAATATAAATAAAAAACCCACATGGTTATATCAATAAATATGGAAAAGGCTTTTTACAAAATTCAAGATACATTTCTATTAATGACTCTAGAAAGCGTAGGAATAAATATACCTTTGCTTAACATAGTAAATAATGTATACCTAAAATTGAAAGTAAACCTTTATGTAATGGAGAAAAATTAGATGCTTTCCCAATAAGATCAGAGGTAAAATAGGAATGTCCATTATCACCACTACCATCTAGTGTAGTACCAAAAATGCAAATTATAGCAATAAGACAAGAAAGAAATCAAAGGATTAATCATAGGCAAAAAGGAAACAAAATCATAGCTTTTTGCTAAAGACATAATAATGTATTTAGAAAACCCTAAAGAATTAATCAAAAATTAATTGAAGCAATAACTTCAGCACAACTGCATTATATAAAATAAATTTATAATTCATCAGTGTCCCTTTTTATTAGCAACAAAACCCAGCAGAAAAAGCTGGAAAGAGAAATTCCATTTAAAATAACTATAGATAGTATGAAAGTTTGTGAGTGTATCTACCAACATATGTCCAGGAATTATACAAATCCTGTTATGAAAATCCCTTTGCAGAAATGATGAAAGACCTAAATGATTGTAGAAATATTAATTGTTTATGACTAGTGTTATATTGAATATCTGGGAGCTTGAAGATCACCTTTGATTGACAAATAAGTCAGTTGGATGGAATGTTCCCAGGGAGTCATGCGAGAGGCAGGAGGAGGGGCAGTTGAGAATCCTGAAAGGGTTCTGGATCTTTGACCTGTGCTGAGGCTGGAGATCGGGGGATCCTGGTCTTGGAGTGAGAGGGTGCAAACCTCTCTCTCTGCAAACTCTTCCTGTACTTGAGATACCGTGCCAACCTGTACCTGACCACCACCTTGGTGTCTACTGCCCCTAGATATTAGGAATTACATCATCTAGATATCTAGGTTTCCCAGGGCCTGGGAGGGATCTGGGAAGTGGGCAGGAGATGAAGAAGAGGGTGGAAAAGGGTGGAAATAACTCAACTGTAAGGCTGAAGATCTATTGAAGAAGAAGTCAAAATATCCCAACAGTTTACCTACTCTGGTTTAGTCCTGGCCAGACTGAACCAGAGCGAAGCTACATTGATTCTTCATCTGCCAGCAGTTGAGATTTCATTAGCAACCAGTAGAATAGGGTCTCCTATACCATAGACCTTTACCCTTATCCTTCTTGTCAATATAAAGTTTAAAGTACTTTCCTAAAGCAGTGTCAAAACTTGTTTTGGGAAGGGAGAAATCGCAGTCAGAATACAAGGCGTTATCCTAGCTAAAGAGCCCAAATCAATATATCAATTAACCCCAGGTGGGTCCTGAAGGGATGTACCTCTTAGACCTGAAGGATCCTGCCTGGGCAACTGTTATAAGGGAAAAGGGTCATCTTATTTCTCTCTGTACATCAATTTGCCATCTCAAATAGATCAAGAGACTCCCAATAATTATAACACTAGTCTGATCCAACATAATAAAATTACAATTCCACTTAAAGTAATTTATTCTGTGCCATACAAATCAAACTGCCCCCAAATTATTTTATAGGTCTAAAAACTTTATGACAACATTTATATGGAGGAAAAAAGGTCACGAGTAACAAGAATAATAATGAGAAAAAAAGTGGAAAAGAGGGGAGTTATCTATACATATCTCAATCTATATTTCTAAGCAGCAATTAATGATACATTTGTTCTTGGATTAAAAAAAGTAGAGGTTAGTAGAACAAATTAGACATATAACATATAGAAGCAAGAAAAAATAATTGTATCTTTTTTTATAAACCTAAAAACCCTAGTAACTGGGGTAAGGACTCAGTATTTGATAAAAAGTGTTGAGAAAACTAGAGCTGTGTGTTGGTTCAGCTATTCTGCAAAGCAGTTTGGAACATTGTCCCCAAAGTTATGAAACACTTGATAGTTTTTGACCCAGCTATACCACTACGAGGCTTATACTCCAAAGAGATCAAAGGAAGAGGAAAATGATTAATATATACAAAAATATTTGTAGCAACTTTTAAAATAGAAGCTCCATCCTGGAAACTATGGCACTAACTTATTGGAGAATGGCTGAGCAAATTGTGGTATATGGATACAATGGACTATGAGAGAGTCATAAGAAATAATGAAATGGATGGTTTTAGGTGAAATTAGGAAGACCTTTATAAACTGATGAAAAGGGAAGTGAACAGAGATAGGACAACAATTTACACAATGACAGCACTATAGAGCAAATGAAGTTTAAAACATTTTAGAAGTCTCATTAATGTAATATTAACAAGTCTAGAGGACTGAAGATGAATCCTGCCTCTAAGTGCAGGAATTTGTATTGATTATTTTTGTTTTATTATTATTATCATCATCATCAATTTTTATATTTTGTGTTTTATTGTTGAGCAAAAGAGTAAGGTAGTTGGAGGAAGATAAATAAATGTTTGAACAAATGATAAATTAATAAAAACATTTTAAAGAAAAGAAAAATCCAGTTACAAATTCCAGATTACTCTGATTCTCCACACAAAATCTTAGAGCTGCAAGATATTTTGGTCCCTTAGCTCACTTGAGTATAGCTCTTACATGATTTAAGAGAATACAAATAAACACAAGGAGAAATCATGTAACTATTTGGAGATTTAGTTATGATTAAAAAGGACTATTTATTTCTTAATAGAAACTTGGTGAATTGTTAACTTTTAAGTGAAAAACGAGCTACTGTATCCCTGGGAAGGCTGGCTTAAGTTACTGGAGGAAATATCTCTCTATCTATCTATATCTCTCTATCCAACTATGCATGAGGATATAGAAAGCAAAGGCTGATGCTGTTGTGGTGAAAAGATTAAGGAAACTGGCAGAAGACTCAGCAGGGCCCAAAAGTAGTTTCATAAGAAAGGTCTGAAGTGATGAGCTGTAGTAGCATCCAGCTGCCCAAAAACTCCAGGTGCATGATTCCTGATTGGTTGGAGAGAGGCTCATTGGACCAGAGTTCTAATTTCAGATACTGATCTTCAGTTTTCCCAGAGCTTACCAGTGGTATCTTTGGTCTTTGCTGCCTAGTTTTAGAGGGAGAAACAGATGGAGAAAGAGATTTTGTAAATACTGTAAAGAAAGAGATGCTGAGGTTTAATTGGATAATGCAGAATCCTGGTAAGTAAAAAAAAATTCATGAATGAATGAAAAGGCATTTATTAAGCACTTTCTATATGCCAAACACCATGCTACTCAGAGAGCATATAGATACAAAAATGAAGACAAAATCCAAAATTCTAATAGAGAAAGGAAATAACATATATGGGGGAATTATGCCCACAGAAGGATATTTTGTTTTAGGAAGTTTTAGGATGGTGAATATAGCCATAAGGGAATAAGGAGATAGATATGACCTTTTACAGGAACTGATTTGATCCTGGTTCTAGAACTGGGAAATTGGATAGTGGTAGGAAAGGGAAGTGGGAAAGAGAAGGTATAATTAGGAAGCAGCAAGGTGACTGGCTTTATGAAAAGGGAATGGGCTGTGTTGGGAGATGATGAATTTCACACCTGGTTGGGAGGCATCACACAGGAGCCTAGGTCTAGATTTAGTGTTGTACTCACTAATTAAGAAATGGAACCCTTGGATGGCAGTTCTAGTTCCAAAAGAGTTAAAGACCTTCAGGGCTGGGTTTCTGGATCAGGCAGTATGGAAAGGAACCATATGATAGAGGACTGGAAATGTAGTTTGAAGTAAAGTCCCAGAGAGACATAAAAGCCAGAGAGAGGCATATGAACTTTACTTGTGAGACCAGAGGGAATCAGTCAGTGAAGATTTTTTGAGCAAAGATGTGATGTGATCAGATTGGTACAGAAGGAAGATTATTCTGGTATTCTGTGCTCACAGGATAATTTGGAGGGGGAAGGTGAGAGAAAGAAAGAAAATTCATTAAGAGAATATTGCAGTCATCCAGGCAGGCAGAAAGGAGGACTTGGTCTAGGAGCATCTTTGTGGGAATGGAAGGAATGGGATAGCCATGAAATGTGCCTTGAGCTGGAGAGATGCCCACAAAGAGGGGCAAAGAGCTTGGGAAGTGGCAGCAGGATAGAAGGACATACTTCCTTTGCATTACAGCTGTGGGTAGAACTGGTCTTGAAGGTCAAAGCTGCCTGTTGGATCATTTCTCCCCTGGATTCAGGCTTGAAGAGGTGTTGGAGAGAAAATTGGATTTAACACTTCAGTCCTGCAGGTGTGAGAAGCATGGGCTCTGTGTGGACCAGCCAGGAGGGAAGTGACACAGAACCCCCATGAGTCTTTTATAAATCACAAATGCTAGTTTGGAAACAAGAGCATGGGCCATAGAGAAAGCGAAGGCATTTAGCCAGCTGGAGAAGGTGAAGAAGAATGAGGTCCATCTTAGATGTCAATCTGGGAATTGCTGGGAAAGCCCTGTTGGTGGAATCACTTTCCCTACTCCTTTCCTTCTACCCTTATCACTCCATGACAGCCTTTTACCTTGGCTTGAATACCTCTATTCTCAGAGAACTCATTATCAATTAATCTCTTAGTGCTTTGGCTCTATCAGGGAGGACAATAGTACCTGTATATCTCCCTCACAGGAATGGTTAAAGAGAAACATTCCTTTCTAATCAGAGGAAAAACTATAGAAATGGGAGACATTTATTTGCTTTCTAAGACTATGTATTCTGTAGTTGGCTTTAAATGTCCAGGGGGCAGAACTAGGAGCAATGGATGAAAGCCACAGATTTTGGCTTGATGCCAGGAGTGATTACCTAACAAAGTTGCCCCAAATTTGAATGGACATCCTTAGGGACTATTTGTGGAATTTGAGAGGCATGGAGGATAGAACTAAGGTCCTGTGTTAGGAAAATCTGAATGAATATCCAGCCTCTGATATTTGCAGCTATGTGATCCTGAGAATCATTTAACCGCTGTCTGCCTCAGTTTCCTCAACTGTAAGATGTGAATCATAATAGCACCTCTCTTTCAGAGCTGTTGGGATGAAATGAGATAATATTTTTATTGCTTTCTTAAGGAGAGGGCAGAGGGGTAAGCATTAAGAATTTTTAAGAATGAATAACATTTTTATATGTAATTGAGAAAAATAAATACATTGTTTTGGAAAATAAGAAAATATAATCTTTATAAAACTTAGCACAGTACTTGACACACAGTAGGTACTTAATAAATACATCTTTACCTCCTCCTTCCTTCCCCTCCTTTTTCTTTCCTTCTAAGGGTATGGGTTCCCCCTAACTAAATGTTTTCAAGCAGAAATTGGGAGATCACTTGTTAGGAATATTATAGCAGAGGGGATTTTTGTTCAAGTATAGGTTGGAACTAAATGATTTAGAAAGTCTTTTCCAAATCTGAAATTCTGGAGCTCTCATAATAGTTGAAAGTTCTTTCAATTGAGATAAACCAGCTTCCCTGTAGCTTTCCTCATTAAATCCTAATTTTACTATCTAGGGACATACTCAAACAAGCTTTTTCTCCATGACAATACTGCCTATTATTTGGAGGCAGAATTTTCTAAATTCATCAGACACAGTTCAGTTCAACTGAGGTAGAGCCCAAACAAAAAAGACAAAAACAAAACTCCAGTAGAAAACCTACAACTTCCCACCCCCAACAAAATAAATAAATATCTAACTGTTCAATGCAATCCATTTAGCTACTTAGCTTTAAAGGGCTTCCTTCCAGTAGAATGGAAACTCCTTGAAACCAAGAATATGTATAGTTTTGCCTCTGTGATCTCAGGATCTCTCATGATGTCTTAAATCCAGCAAGCTCTTAACACATTTGTGTTTAATTACATTGAATTTTATTGAATGGAATGCCCTTCCCTAAGCTGCCTTGGAGACAAATAGAAACATTAGCACTTATGGATAATAAACTGCGTTGTTCTATGGGAAGTGATTCAAGTGAAGGCATTTTCAATAATCAGAGTCACCAAATCCCTTCTTTTGAAAAAGTTTCCACTTTGGACTTAATTTTTATTTATTTTACCTGGACTTTGGACTCCTTAATATAGCTCTAAAGAAGTTCTTCCTAAGGAGAAGGGTGTTCTTTGAGCACAAGTTGTACCTTTTTTAAAAATTATTTTTAAGGGGGGCAGCTGGGTAGCTCAGTGGATTGAGAGCCAGGCCTAGAGACGGGAGGTCCTAGGTTCAAATCTGACCTCAGACACTTCCCAGCTGTGTGATCCTGGGCAAGTTACTTGATCCCCATTGCCTAGCCCTTACCACTCTTTTGCCTTGGAGGCAAATACACAGTATTGACTCCAGGATAGAAGGTGAGGGTTTTAATATGAAAATAAATAAATAAATATTTTAAAAGAATTTTCTCAATGATTTATCACTTATTTATATTGGTATAAGATTTTGTGGTTTGGGTTTTAAAACATTACTCTATTATAAAAATGAATAATATGGAAATAGGGATCAAGTGATAACACATGTATAACCCAGTGGAATTTCCTTGACAACCCCGGGACTGGTGGGAGGGGAGGGAGACAACATGAATCATGGAACCATGGAAAAAAAACATTTAAAAATAAATTAATTTTTAAAAATAAATGAATCAAATTAAAAAAAAAGAATTCTCTCAGAACATAGTGATTCTGTCAAATGGGCACCAAACCAAGAATGTTGCCTTTCAAACGCCATATCCTCATTGATTTTAATTTTCAAAAGAATATATTTCAGGGGAAGAGGGACTGAGGAGAGAATGGGAAGAAATGAAAATGGAGAAGCTAGCATGCTTTAGTGAAAAGGGAACTGAATTTGAAGTCAGACCCAGTTTCAAATTCTATTTATGGGATTTGTCTTTCTGAGACTCAGTTTCTTCATCTCTAAAATGGGGATAATGCAGTATAGAGTGAAAAGAATACAAGATTTGGAGTCAGAGGACTTAGGTTTGGATCTTTGTTCTTCTACTTACTGCCTATTTGACCCTCAGTTTCCTTTTCTTTAGAATGAAGTGTTCTTCCCAATCCTAAACCCCATGAACCATCAATGAATAATAGTGCTAACTTCCTTACAGAGCTTGCATATGACAGAGGTGTGAATTGAAAACCTTGAAGAACTATAAAAATGTGCTCCAGTGCTATTATCAGGGTACCAGTGGAAGACTAGACACTTTCCACAGGGATCTCGTGCCCTTCCTGAAAAGGAAGAGCATATTTTGCAAAGAACCCTTGACTTCGTCATCTAATTCAGTTAAGAAGAATTTCAGGTCAAGGAGGAGGGGAGGACAGACCTGTGGTAGTCCAGAAAGCAAAGTGGGGACAAAGCCATAATTGGGGAGAAGTGAAAGGGTGCAGCCATTTATTCACTTTCAAAGGCTGTGTATTCTGTCGTTAGATAGCTTGAAATGTCCAGGGGGCACAACTGGGAGCAATGAAAGGATGAAAGCCATGGATTTTGGTTTGTTGTCAGGAGTGACTTCCTAAAAATGTTGCCCTAAATATAATTGGGCTGCCCTGGGGATTACTCAAGGAATCTGGGAAGCATAGTGGCTAGAATAATGGTCCTAGAGTCAGGAAAACCTGAATTTTGGCATTCCAGGGTGCCAAAATTTAGAGGATGCCCACCCAATTCTTGCTTTTCTTCAGCAGCATGAACACACTGAGTTTAAGTAGGAAGATCCCCATGGCTTCCTTCTTTGGATGCCTTGTGGTACTTAGGTGAGCTTCTTCTTCAATAAGCAGGAGATAATTTGTTTCATTTCTTAATCTTCTGGATAACTGCACTTATCTACCTTCAGTTAAATAATCTACTTATCTCTTCTCTCTCTTCTGCCGCCCCAGGAATACATTACACACCTATTTTTCATTCCAATCACTGACCACTGATGATTAAGCTCAGATTTACAGGATATATTGTTTGGGGCTATAGCTTGATTTCCTTTGCTCTGGGGAACATTCTTTTCAATTGTTTCTGGTGATGTGAATACGGAATGATTCTGTGATGTTCAAATTATCTTTCCTTTGTGTTTGAAGGTCTTTCTCTTGGCTGCTTGCAAGGCAACAAGTATATTAAGCACTTACAATGTTCCAAGCAGAGAAGTTAGGTGTTATAGTAGATAGAGTGCCAAGTCTAGCATCAGGAAGATTCATCTTTCTAAGTTCAAATCAGACACTAACTAAGGCAAGTCACTTAACTCTTTTTGCCTCCATTTCTTCGTCTGTAAAATGAGCTGGAGAAGGAAATAAATCACTTTAGTATCTTTGCCCAAAAAAACCCCAAATGGGGTCACAAAATATCGGAGATGACTAAAAATGATTGGAAAAAATGTTCCAAGTTCCTTATAAAGTACTGGAGATATAAATACAAACAAAAAGAACATAATCTCTGATTTCAGGGAGCTACTATTTCAGGATAGCTAGATTATACAGCAGAGAAGTCAACAGACTGCTGGGCCAGGAGTTCTTAAATTCAAATTAAATTCAAATCAAATTCAAACCTTAAACGTGTCCCAGCTGTATAACTACAGGCAAGTCCCTTTACCTCTGTCTGCCTCAGTTTCTTCATCTGTCAAATGAGGATAATAATAGCATTTAACTCTCAGGGTTGTGGTGAGGCTAAAATGAGACAATAGTTGTAAAGTTGTAAATAAATTTGATCTGCTATCATTTTAGAAGTTCTTTTCAAATTTTACATAATTTTTCCAGTATCATATACTTGATAAGTTTCCAAGGTGGGACTTGAACCTAGATCTTTTAGACTCCAAATCCAATGCCCTAACTCTATTAATACTCTCCGACTATAGATATAGCTATATGAGAGTATTTTTTTAAAAAAAAAAGGATTTTATTTCTCTTGTAGATTCTATGTTTATGAATAATTAAAATTATACATAGCTAGCATGCTTCTCTGGTAATTAATGTGGCAGACTAGATTCTGCCTTGCTTGTGAACCTTTCTTGGATAAATCCATATTTACCACACCTCAAAGATCCTTTTTGAGATTATCTCTAATCAATCCTGTACATACCCTTTTTGTATAGTTGTTTGCATGTTTTCTTCTCCATTAGACTGTGAGCTCCTTGAGATCAGGTTCTGTTTTTTGGCTTTTTTATGCCTCTTTACCTCTTCAGCACAGCACCTGGCACTTGATAAGTTATTGTTGACTCCTTATCAACTTGACTAATGAGATTAGCAATTATCACCCACACAGAGCTAGAGTTAGGGGACAGAGGTCACCTTCTCTCTGCAAATCACAGAGAAATTTGTCCTTCCTCCATTCTTCCTTGGATATTGGGTCAAGTGAACAATCATTAGGCTTGCCTAATCCCAGGGTTCTTAAGGTGAACAGGTACCACCTTGTAGTTAAGTACAAAAAAGGAAACCTAGATCCATGACTTGACCAAAATCACAGTTAGTAGAGAAAGGAACTGGGATTTAAACTCAGATTCTCTGACTCCTAATCCACAGGTTCTCTAACCCTCAATACTTAAATTCTCTGACTTGGTCCTATCCTATTTCCAGTGTATCCTACTTTTATAGTGGGTCACAAAACACCTTCCCATTTCTATGGTTTATTTCATCAACTAGATCAGTGGTTCCCAAACTTTTTTGGCCTACCACCCCCTTTCCAGAAAAAATATTACTTAGCCCCCTGGAAATTGATTTTTAAAAGAAATTTTAATAGCAATTAATAGGAAAGTTAAATGCACCTGTGGCCATCACCGCTTACCTGGATTGCTGCAGCACCCACTAGGGGGCAGTGGCACCCACTTTGGGAATTACGGAACTAGATGATGAGCAACTTGATGGCAGCTGCCATATTTCATATTTTGTAGAAAGAGCCTGGAACTGGGAGTGGGATCCTGGCCAGGCTCAGTTCCTTTCCTTCTATCACTGGCTTTCTTTGTCATGTTGGGCAAGTAACTTATCTTTAAGTATCATTTCTCCCATTGTACATTTACTCTTAGTCTAAAATCCTTTCCCGCTCTGACATTCTGAGACTACAGGGCCCTTTCACTCTGACATTCTCTACTTTGTTTTCCAACATTTGATGAGAGCCACGAAGTATAGATTCTGCTCCTGCAGCTTATCTGGCATTAAACTGTTACCTTCTCCGGACCTCAGTTTACTCCTGGGAAAAATGAAGGCAAAATGAAATTCCTCCAAAACTTTTTAGGAACAAATAAATTATTTTTATTTACATATAATTATATAATTTATAAATTATATGGTTTTATATATTTTATATACATATGAAATATATAAATATAATTTATATAATTATATAATTTATAATTATGTAAATCCGTGTCAGCTCTTCCATTCTGTGTTCCTTGATTTGAGGATAGGAGAAGTGGGGTCCGAAAGGCTATTTATAATCTACCACAAAGAGGACTTTCCTATTCTGCCTACGAATGGGGCACTTGAAAATGAAGGAGAGAGGCAGTGAGCTTTCAGGACCTGCTCTGGGATCATGGCTATCTCCAAATCACCCCCAGTGGAGTCCGCTTCAAACCCAACACAGGTTCCTTCTGACTTTGAGGCAACATTGAGCAGCAGCCCCCAAGTCAGCACTTTCTCCTATCCTGAGGTCAGCCAAGGGTTGCCTGGGCTGTAGCAGGTGTGCAGGAGTGAAGAGTTCAGGAAGGCTGGGCCCACAGGGTGGAATCAGGGCCGCTCTGTAAGGATGCGGGATGCTGAGGCCGACAGCAGCTGCCACCTCACTCTAGCTCTGGAGCTGGCACTCAGGAATTCCCCAGCCCCGTGGTGACCTTCACAGCCCAAGATCTGATATGAGTATTCCCAGGACCCAGGCTATTCATTATATTATTATTATTAATTGATTATCATTTATAATAAGATTAGTTTTAGATTTTTATTATTAATAAATCAATACTATTACATATTCAGAGTGGTAAATAGAAGGTTGGTATCAGAGCCAGGAAGACCCAGGGTTAAATTCCTGCTTCTGACACAGATTGGCTGTGACCCTGGACAAATTTTTGTTGAGTATGGCAAGGATAGATGAGAAAAGGCAATTTAATTCTAGAAAGAGTACATGGGCAAATCATTTAATCTTTTGGTGTTCTACAGAAATGTTTGAAACAATTTTTTTCCTTTTGTTATTATAATATTTTATTTTCCCCAATTTAATATAAACAAAATTTTAACAGTAATTTTCTAAAATTTTGAGTTGCAAATTCTGTACATCTCTACCTCTCTTCCCCTTATCCTGATACAATAAACAATTTGAAATGCATTATATATGTGTGATCATACAAAAGAGACTGTAAAGGTTAAAGGTGCTGACCTGCACTATTAGATATAGTTTCTTTCTTTGGAGGTTCCCTCGATCAATGAAATCATAGCTCCCGTCCCTATCTCCTTTTAAATGTCTTCAGAACTTTAAAGTTTTCAAAGCTCTCATCTCATAATAGCACTATGAGATAGGCAATGCAAGTAATATCATTTCTGTTACACAGGACACTGCTCAGGGTTAGGCAGCTGCTAAATGTCAGATCTGAGATTTGAAGCCAGGTCTCCTCACTATAGGTTAAGCCTATATCTAATACTATTAGTTCTTAACTTGGGGTCTAGAAATCTGACTATCCATCTATCTATCTATCTATCTATCTATCTATCTATCTATCTATCTATCTATCTATCTATCTATCCATCTAACCATCTATCTATGTATCCATCTATCTATCTATCTATCTATCTATCTATCTATCTATCTATCTATCTATCTATCTATCTATCTATCTATCTTTCTAACCATCCACCCATCTATCTATCTATCAATCTATCTATCCATCTGTCTATCTATATTTGCTCTCATTTTTTTTCTCCCTCTAATCTACCCTATTTATTGCTGCCATTCCAAGGAGGTCACTCCTCTCCTTTAGATAGAGGCAAAGAACAAGGAATTTATTTTTGTTATTACTCTATCCATTTTAAAAAAATATTTAGATTTTACTGGAACATTTATACCCTAATATTTGTATTTGTATTTGTTGAATGAGTTATTAGTTTCTAATGATAAAGATGATGAAAATGAACTTTTGATGATGAATCTATAATATATCTATCTCTCTACCTATCTGTCTATCTATCTATCTATCTATCTATCTATCTATCTATCTATCTATCTATCTATCTGTCTATCTACTCCTAATAGAATGTAAGTTCTCTGAAGGCAAGGACTTTCTTGCCTTTGTCTATTTATATTCTGTACATAGCACAGTGCCTGGAACATAGTGAGTACTTAATAAATGCCCTTTTACTTATTCATTCTTCAAAAAATTCTTACTTAATCTCTAATCAAAAGACATTTTCGAACTTCTGGTTAAGATGGCAGCAGAGTAAGGAGCAGCTGCTAGATCTCTCCTAACCGAAGGATACAGGACTCCTCAAGGGGACATAAAAATGAACCCAGATGAACGAAGGAACCCCACAACCTGGAGCAGCATTGAAGGTACGCAGAATCGGGGCATTTCCATGCTATAAAGGGGTGAAATAGCTCTCACTAAAATGGGAGAGGAAGAAGCCCCTCCACCCCCACCCCCACACCACGCACAGCACCAAGGCCAACACAAAAGAGTGAAAACAGGATTGGGGCAACCAGTAAATAACTAGCAGCCCCAGGGCTTGTACCTGTGAGCTGCAAGATGTGGGACCCCAAGTGGCTGGGGGACACACACGGATGTTCCAGAGAGTCTGCCCAGGTGAAGACATCACCCCGAGGCTGGACAAAGATCTCTAAAGCAGGGACTTTCCCAGAGCTAGTGTCTATGTAGGTGAAGGCAGTGCCCTAGGCATGAATAAAGATCTCCAGCGTGAGCTAGGACATCCAGTGAGGACCCAGTGCAGACTGGAGCTCGGCTGTGGAAGCAGCCCCCCGAGACCACGGAAGAAGCCTCGGGCAGAGGGGCAGACCGGGTATGACCAGGAGGCTTGAACCCGAGGACAAGGAGACTTGAGCCCTCTGGAGCTTAGAAAACGCAGGCAGACCCTGAGTGTGAAGACAAAGCTGAAAAGGGGTGGGGCTAACAATGGCAAGCCATAGGGAAGCCAAGAAGAAAAAGATTATCAAGAAAAATTCTGGAACACTCGACAACTTCTACACAGAGAAAATCCAGACAACAGAAGAGGACAAACAAAAATCCAAACCTTCCCAAAACAATGAAAGCTGGCCACAAACTATTGAAGAGTTCAAAAATGAGATGTTGAGGAAGATGGAAGAGATCTGGCAAGAAAATAACAGTTTAAAAGGCAGAATTTCGCAATTGGAAAGTGAGGCAAGTCAACTAAAGATCAGAAATGACCAGATTGAAAGGAAAACCAAAAGATTATAGCCGAAAACCAAAAGATTATAGCCGAAAACCAGTCCTTAAAGGGTAGAATTGAACAACTAGAAGAAAATGATCTCTCAAGACAACAAGAACAAATAAAACAAAGTCAAAAGACTGAAAAATAGAAGGAAAAATGAAATATTTCAATGAGAAAGTGACAGACCAAGAAAACCGGTATAGAGAGACAATTTGAGAATCATTGGTCTCCCTGAAAAAGGAGAAATTAATATAAATTTGGACTCCATACTAAAAGAAATTATTCAGCAAAATTGCCCTGAAGTTCTACAACAAGAGGGCAATATAGATATTGAAATGATCCATAGATCACCCTCTACACTAGACCCATAAAAGACAACCCCCAGGAATATAATAGCCAAATTCAAGAGCTT